>NC_046381.1:40007644-40307644 GCF_011125445.2 Fundulus heteroclitus
CACATGTGACACGGTTTTATGAAATAATGAAGACCACAATGTTTAGATTTAACAAATTGATCCTCATATTTATAACACATACACACACAATTATATATATATATAGAGATATATATACACACGCAATTTTACAGACAGACAGACAGAAGGCAGATACAAGTAGTGAAATCAGCCAGAAAACATTTCCATGCAGCACAGGAATGAGGCATATTTTCTGATTCACGTTCACAATAACAGAACTCAACTTTTTTCTGCCACACACAATATGGCGGTGACGTGTGAACCTGCGCCCTATGACGCGTCTACGTATATGATGTCTATGGATCAGAACCTCTGAGGAAGAACTCACCTCTTCTTCAGCAGAGAGTCGCAGTAACGCGCCAGCAGCTCGGGGGACTTGCTGGAGGACTGAGCCATCCTGGTGACGGCGTTGTTGTTGATGAAGCGGCCGCACGCCTGCAGAGACACGGGACATACGGGTCAGCCGCCAGAACCGGCCCCGGCCTCCAGAACCGACCCAAAACAAACAATCATCTGTGGCTGCTGCAGCAGAACCTCCCAATCAGAGGGCCGGGCTCAAAATAGGAAAGACAGGAGAACATTCCACTGAGCCAGATCGACTCGGGTCCTGCGCCTTCTGATGACATCACTATGCATGGTTAGTTTAACGTTTGCTCAATTATGCAAAACATTGTGATTGTTCTGGACAACTTACTAAAGTAATTATAGCGGGGTGTAGGTTTTATTCCAGAGCGGGATTACGGTTTGTAAACGGACAATTTTATGAAGAAATTCTCCACGGTCCCTGCGCCTCCTGATGACATCATCTTATGGCAACACCACTCAAACAAACTACATAGAGCCCGCGGTCTGCATTTGTAACGAATCAATTTTACTAAGTTAATTTAGCGGTTTCTTCTTTCTCAAAAGCTTGAACAAATATTCAAGGCATTTTACAAAAAATTTATAAATAAAAAACAAATATTTGACAATTGGCTCAATGTTTGGAAGAATATTGTTAACAAAAATGGAAGGGCTAGCCAGACTAATTTATCCAGCATATATCTTAAATGTACCAAATACCACAATAAAAAAATAATCAAATTCATCACAATTTCATCTGGAATAATAAAAAAAACATGTGATCAGAAAGAACATCAGTAGAAAAAGGAGGAATGAACGTTATTGATTTTAAAGTGATGAATGCCGTGATAAAATTAAATTTGGCTGCTGATTAAAAATTTAAAAATTAAATGAGTTTATGGTTTAGTTTCCCTTCACAACTTAAAAAAATTGGAGGAATTAAATTTCTCTAAGGTTGTAACTTTGATCCTGCAAAATTATTGATTAAATTGTCAGACTACCACACAAGTATTCCAGAATGATGTTAAAAGTTTTCACGCCTCGACTAATTTACAGGAAAATAACCGTAAATTAACTAAATAAAATTGGTTTGTAACAAATGGAGACGTAATGTAGTTTGTTTGAGTTGAGTTGCCGTATGATGATGTCATCAGGAAGCGCCTGAGCCGATCTGGAACCGGACCTGAGCTTTGATCGGATCGAGCCCATCCGGGTCAGAACTGATGAGTTTAGGAGCTTTCTGCTCTTCCAAAGGTTCTGGGAACCAGAACCAGAACTTTTTAGACTGGACTGGTCCAATCACTGTAGCTTTATGCTCCAGAACCTTTTGGACCGACCCGACTCCACTCAGGTGAAAGTCCAGCTGCTGCCACCAAAGACAAACTTATTCCAGAACCTCCAGAACCAGCGGGCTCTACGCTGCTTCCAGCCCGGTTAACCTGGTTCTGCTACACGTTCTACCAGAACCTGCTGGGTTCTGCGGACCTTGTCGAGCGCGGCCACGAAGCCGGCGTCGTTGTTGAAGGCGGACATGACCAGGGCGTTGTACTTCTTGTGGACGTCCAGCGTTGTCTGCACGTACACCTTGGGGTCCTGCAGACAGAGAGAGCCGTTAGGAGGTTCTGGTCCTGACCCGGTCTACAGCGGAACCGGAGCGCTTACGTTGAGCGCCGCCTCGCCACACTTCTCGATGGCGGCCAGGCCCTGGTTGTGGATGTGGGTCTCCAGCAGCTTCTTCAGCTCGCCCAGCCCGTCCGTGATGCGCGACACCAGGTTGTACATGCGGCCCAGATCTGGACACACAGCGCCGGGTCAGACGGGTCAAACGGGTCGGACGGCACCGGCTCTCAGCGCAGGCTCACCTTCGTTCTTGTCGGCGTCCAGCAGGTTCTGGAACTCGGTGTGGAAGATCTCCAGGTGCTTCTCGATCAGAACCTGCTCACACTTGCGGGCCAGCTCGTCCTGCGTGGACTCGTGGAGGTAGACCTGGACGCGGCGCTGCTCCTCCAGCAGCCGGGCCTCCGCCTGCCGACACCAGCGCAGCGTCAGCCGCCGGCTCCGGTCTGAACCGGGCTGAACCGGGCCCAGAACCGGACCCCACCCCCCCTTACCTTCTTCATGTACTCGGTGACGGGGTTCTGCTGCAGGAACTCGGTGCTCTCCCGCGTGTAGAAGCGCTCGGTGTCGGTGAGGAACTGACACTCAAAGTATTCCTTGTAGACGGACAGCGTGGGACCTTTGGCGAAGGCGTCCTCCTCGTTCAGGCCCAGCTCCACTGCAAGAAAAGACCGGGTCAGAACCAGGTTCTGCTGCCAACTGCATCTCTAACCTAACATCCTGTTTGCTTCGTCTCTCAGAACGTTTTTAAATCTGGAGTTTTGCTTTTAGCGCCGACAATGTTCTGGTAACAGAAGGTCCGATTAGAACGAGCTCAGAACCATGAATGGGTCCACAGAGTCCTGTTAGGAGAACCTGAAAGTTTCTCCTTCATTAAGTCTAAATAATCAGCAGTTTTATTTCCTGGTGCCTTTTTCTGGTTCTTTTGAACAAAAATGATCATTTTCCATTAAATGCATCATTAACTGAAGGTAATTATCAGTAAAGAATCTGACCAGAGCCAGTAATAAAAAACAAATCTGATTTTTTTTTAATGGTTAAATGCATCACAGTAAACTGGGATTCTCCGTAGCTCAGCTTGATTTGACTCCAGTATCGATATTTATTACTTTCAAATTATCATTCAATCACCAAAACCAGCCAAATATTATATTTATGTTCAATTTATTGAACACTTGAACATAAAGTAAATTTGGTTCAATGCATTTAACGTTTCACAGAAACCAAAATGTGCCAAACGTCTGATTTTAGGGACGAATGAGCTTCTAAAATCCTGTCGGCCGTTCAGCAAATTTACCTCAGTTCCTTGCTGTTAACAGTGATGACGCCACAATATCGGTATTAAATCGTTTTTAAAAACATAAATATTAATCTTTGAATCGATTTTTATGCACAGCTCTAAGTAAACTGCAGCTTTTCTCACGTCTGTTTTCCTTCAGTTTATTAAAAATCAGATATTAGACACATCTGTGATGCATAAACAGTTAATCCTGTAATTTCTTTATTTCCTGTTTGAATCTGAACAACAACCTGCAGCACATTAGTTTCCTGTTTCACATTTAACTGGAGTTAAAACCTGAAATCAGCAGAGAGAACCAGGGACCCAGCGGGGAGACCCAGGAGGCAACGAGGCTGCTGCACCGCCGTAACGCAGGTTTAGACCACGTCTCATTTTACTGATTTCCTGCATTTATGGAGATGATCTGATTCTAGACCCTCGCTCTAACCGGGTCGTTCCTGATCTCAGCCGGTTCTGCCGGCTAACGGACGTACCGTAGGACTGGACCACGCCGCTGATCAGTCTGGTGTTGATGGTCTCGCCGTTCCTCTCCCTCTCAATCAGCTTCAGAACGGCGTTTGTCACCTGAGGGAGGAGAAGGAGGCGGGTGAATGCAGACACCGTTAGCATTAGCATCAGCATTAGCATCAGCATTAGCATCAGCATTAGCGCTAGCCTCGCGGACGCCATTAGCATTAGCATGGCGGACGCCATTGTCAGTGTCAATATCTGCTGCCTGAACTTTCTAATAAACATCTTAAACTGGACAGCCGTTAGCGTTAGCATGGCTGAAGCCGTTAGCTCTGTCACTACCCAATCCGTTCCATCAGCTCATTTGCGCAAACAGAATAATTCCTGTAGGCAATATTTCGTTTTTCTGACTTTATTCTTTTGTCTTTTTTCGAGGCGGGGGTTTCTTTTTGTATATCTTTGTATTTGCGTAAATATTCTCCTGAAATAATGTAATTTTCTTCTGTTTAGCTAAGTTACAAGTTGGATCATTCATCTTTTTTTTTCTTTTTTATGATATGTCCACCAGAGGGCGCTAAAATCTCAATCGATAATTTTAACTTTCCAATAAAACACATTTTTAGTACAAGATTATGTGTTCAAGTTATTTACATAATTTTATGGTAATGTAGAACATTATAATACGAAGTGTATATATATATATATATATATATATATATATATATATATATATATATATATATATATATATATATATATATATATATATCTTATAATTAAGGATGAAAATATTTTTATCCAGTCCTGTTTGAACAGATAATAAAACTAACAGAGTGCATTCAGACAATACAGATAAACTTAATAATATATTCCCGTACTTCTGAACATATCCTATGATGACGTCAAGCAATACAATGGAGAAAATGTAAAACGCATCAATTTCTTCCAGAAAAGTCTTCAACATTTTCTATAGGATGTAGCTTTCTATTCTTTAACGATTTAAGGATAGAAATAATTATTTTCATTACCGTAATTACATTATTTTTGGCGACCCGGAAGTTATCGCGCTACCGGTACGGATCGGTAGCGACAAGCATGGCAGACGCCGTTAGCATCGGCGGCGCGGACGCCGTCACTGTTAGCATTAGCGTTAGCATCACGTCTCACGGCTGCGGCAGGAAGGTGAACGCACCTGTTTGTTGAGCGGCCGGAACAAACACTCCCTCCAGGTGACCAGAGCCAGCTGCAGGAGACAGAGAGACAGAGGAGGAATGAGCGGGTCTGGGTTCAGACGTTCTGGTAAGAACAGGTTCTCCTGGATGAGGCTGAACATCTATCAGAGTCCTGGCAGAGGCTGGGACTCACCGAGTAGATCTCGTAGATCCCCTTGCGGCCCTCGTCACACTCCCGTCGGACCCAGTGGCGGTTGAGGTAGGCACAGATCCCGTTGAGGACCTTACTGGAGAAGCGGTAGTCCTCCCACTGCTGGGTGTAGAACTTCAGCACGCACTCGTCCATCAGGTCCTCGCCGTCCTGCAGACAGGAGCAGGGAGTCTGGTCTTTAAGCTGCAGGGGGGGGGGGGGGGGGGGGGGGCAGGGCGGCGGCGAGCGGCCCGGCGTACTGACCTTGAGGAGGCTGGTCAGGTAGTTCTTCAGGAACTCCTTCAGTCGCTTGTAGAGCTCCAGGCCCACGAACTGGGCCCCGCCCGGGGTGCTGGACTTCTTGGAGGGTTTAGCCGGGGGAACGGAGCCCCTGCCCTGGCTGGACTGGTGGACGCTGGTGCAATAGTTATATACATGTCTGCTCAGGGAGTCAAGGAACCGGAACCAGAACCGTCCTCAGATCACAAACAACACCTGAAGCTGATGAAAATCAACAAGTCTGAGAAAAAATAAACTTCTTAATCAATCACTTAATCTGGATGGCATTAACTTGGCCTCTGGTAATAAAGTAAAAAATCTGTTATTTTTGCCTCTATCTATAACAGTCGTTTGCTGCTGCACATCTTCCCTGCAGCGCACAGCGGCGGCGCCGTTGGACCCGACCTCTGCAACCCACTCAGCAACGTGATGCAGTTATTATCCGTGACTTTTCTGCATCGTTAAAAGCTTCAGTGACGACAGCAGCTCCTCTCAGGCGACATCAGGAGACAAACCTGGAGATTCAGGTCAATCAGCAGCATTCCTCAACAGTAGGGATGAAACTAACGATTGTTTTTATAATATTTTATAGTTTTTATATTGATAATTTTTCCTAATCATGAATATTTTTGTTGACCACTTCAGTTGCATTCAGTTATATTCTGACTCTCCTGCTCTGAATGCCTCTTTATTGCATCTTCTTGTCACTCCTTTATTAGCTTCATAAATGATCCTCCATAAAATATTTAAAATTAGTTTATTCTCAATATTTCTACCGAAGATTTTTTTTTTAAAGCGACTCGTTCTAACAGCGGCTATTAGCACTCCAGTGTATTATATAGCTCAGTGGTTAAAACAGGGATGCTGAGCTAAAGGAGCTAAAGGACGCTAACTTAACGGCTGTTTTACAGCTAGAAGCCATATTTTGATAAAACAGGCAGATATTTTGCTTTTATTGCCTTATTCCAGTCTAAAATCAACCTAAAAGTTCATTTTGTATCAAAAAAGTGTAATTTATGAAACTGTACCACCATTAGTGCCTCTTCAGAGGATGGAGCTGCAGCCATGTGACAGCTGCGCTCTAGTGCCCCCTGCTGCAGACTGGGTGAACTGCATGGGATTTAAATTCTACCACTGAAAGTGAAACTTTGACACAGCAGAAATGTTTATTTAGTTTTAACGACACGTCGACAATTTCTCCTTATGGACTAATGCCGATGATGTCGACTAATCGTTGCTGCCTTGATCACCAGAGAGAGAAGAAACTGCCTCAGTGAAGCATCAGCAGGACTTTACTCTCTGCAGCGTCTTATAAACTCTTAAGGTCTCAGTTTCAGACGTAAAAAAGCTTAAATATATCCGCCTTTTAAAATACATCTTGCTGCATCTTTTTGCTCATTTTCTGTTCAACAAAAGGCAAATTTAGCTCCTGAAACCTTGAGTTTTAAAGCCACTAGCTGCTCTGTGACGAGGTTTGCAGCTGGTCCAGTTAACAGACGTCTGGAGCTAAAGGACGGAGGAAACCATCAACCTCACAGAGTCATAACAAAATAAATTCTGGGGGATTCAAATGTTTCCTCGTGGTTCTGGGAACTAGTTCTGACTGAAACGTTTAGTTTGCAGGAAGCTCAGCTCCAACGCTGTCAACATTTCTAAGGCCTGAAACCACTGATCTCTGTTTATTCACTGGATTGCTGATACGCCGTCGGTAACACACGTCGCTGTGAAGCCACCAGCCGCCATATTGGTACTCCCTATTTTCCCCCAGTAACTAGGGAATATGTGCGCTACAGCATCGAATAACGAGGATTTTCTCATGTTCAGGGGGGCTTAAGACTTTTAAAATGTCTAATGCCATATACTTTTATGTTATGTTATAAAACTATCAAGTACTGAGAAAGTCATGCGCTGAAATATTCAGCATTATATATATATATATATATATATATATATATATATATATATACAAAAACATTTACATAAATGTATACATATACATATATTGATATATACATATATATACACATATATATATATTTAATATGAATAACGTGTAAAATATTTCAGCACCTAATTTCCTAGTAGTTGATAGTGTTAGTACATCCACTGACTGTAGAATTACCTGTGAAACGTTTTCACTCAGCCAGTAAACTGCTTGTTGTTGCAACCAAATCCTGTGGGATTCTGGGAGAGTAGGGAGTAGCAAGATGGCGGCCAGTGACTCCAGTTTTTCAGCAAAATCAGCACTCCAGTGTATTATATAGAGATCAGTGCCTGAAACATCTAAGCTGTTTTATCTGCGGGCCTGAAGCCCCTCCTCTTCCTCCTCCTCTTCATCACCCCCCCCCCCTCCAGGATACGTGTAGAGCTCCATGTAGCGGGACTTGGCCATGCTCTGCCGCGTGTACACCTGCTGGATGCCGGCCCGCAGGTCGTCCCAGATCTGGTCCAGGCCGATCTGTTTCAGTCCGTGGGGGTTCTGGGTCCGGTTGGACGACATGGCGGCTCCCCGGTCCGGTCCGCTCCGCTCCAAGCCTCTGCCCTCCCTGGCTCCTCTCCTCGGCTGCTGTGGGTCGTGGCTCGCTGCGCTCTCACAGCCGGCCGTCCATCGGGCGGCGCCGGCGCTGAACGGCTGAGAGACGGGTGCGGTGCCCCCCCCGGCCCGCCTGGTGGCGCTGTGTGCCGCTCCTCCGCCTCAGTGGCGTCACCAGAGGACCTGCGGGACCACAGACACCGTCAGACGCCCGGTTCTGACCCGGATCGGACCGCTTACACCTCAGACGGCGGGTCTCTGCGGTACCAACTGGACCTGAACCAAGACCAGCAGAACCATCCCAGAATAAACGGGCTGCCAGTTTGGATCCATTCAGAACAGAACAAGGAAACTGATTCATTAAATCTGACAGAACCTCTAGCAGAACCTCACTGACCCACAAACCGAGCCTAGAACCAGCCAGTCCAGATTTAACACATAAATACCAACGGTTCCATAAACCCAGCAGAGGTGAAATGAGGCGCCAACAGAACCAGACAGATGGACCGCCGGCCCGACTCGCTGGACGGAACCATAAACCGTTAAACGACGGGACTCGCAGTAAATTATGGAAAAACTAATAGTTTAACAGACTTTCCAGGCCTGCTGAAGAACCGGTTCTGTTATGGTTACTGTTAGACCCGCGACACAGAACCGCTGACGCTGCTACACTTAGCTGTACACAGCCAGGACTCAGTGAATTACATATTCTGGTTCTGCACTGCAAAAACGGATCTAAAAATAAGTAAAATGTTCTTAAAGTTAGTGCATTTATCCTTGATTTGAGCAGGTAAATAAGATTATCTGCCAATGGAATGAGTATTTTGACCCCTAAAATAAGATAATTAGACATCCTGCACTTGAAATAAGATGATGGAGATGAATTATTCTTATTTTAAGTGGAAAAATCTTATTCCATTGCAAAATCGTCTTATTTACCTGCTCAAATCAAGGACAAATACACTCATTTTAAGAACATTTTACTTATTCTAGTTCTGTTTTTGCAGTGTAGACCGGAAATGAAGCGAAACGGACCTCCAGGAACCCTGAAGACAACAGCGATCTCCTCACTTCTATGTTAGCGACGGCGGTTAGCATAGCAGCTAGCAGCTAGCTAACAGAGCAAGCGGCACCGGTATCAGGAAACACTGGACCCGTCCGTCTGAGCAGCAGCGGTACCAGGTCTGGTAGAAAATATGCATTTATTTCGGTTCTGACAGAAATAAGAACTGTAGAAATAAGTTTGTAAGTGAAAATTCTTCAGAACTTTATGAGAACTCGACATCATTTCATTGGGTTCTTCCTGTAGACACGATCTCCACTGAAGAACCGAATGTTCTGACAAGCAGAGCAGCAGAACCAGACGGCTGCTTCTGTTGTTTACAGGCTAACGGACCCCTGGTTCTGTTGGGTCAGAATAAATCAGAGGAGACCAGACGGGCCTCAACAGAACTTCAACGCAGAGTGGCCACCTTTCCATCAATCCCATCTTTGATTTGTCAATCATGCAATTCAACCAATCAAATCAACGACTGAGGCAACGTGCCGGCCAATAAGGCTGAACGATAATTCAACAACAATAAATATCAACGATAGAAAAAAGGCTCAATAAAAAGTTCAATAGAATAAAAGTTTTCATTCCTTTAGCATTCTTTCCATATAGATTAATATTACATAATTACATCCTTCCAACCAATCAGAACGCAGACCCAGAAACTAAGCCCCGCCCCTTCAGAGTTCATAGAACACATGTTCTTTATTCTTTTTTAAAAACTTGCTGTTTAGGTAAAACGTTGGTAGAATAAAGGGTTGAGTTTTAATTCAGTGTTTGTGTCTTTATGTAGAAATAGTTAATTAAGCAGCAGCATAAAATAACCAGAGCTGCACTTAAAATATATGTTATTAATTTGTTTGATAATTATTGATAGACCAATATGATTTATATTTTACCAATATGCTTTTTTTTCTATATCGTCCAGCCCTCCCAGCCAATCACAGCTGGGGGGATGCTGCGTTGATTCTCTGACTAATTACCAAAACAGGAAGTGACCACGGAGCAACAGGAAGTAAAAGCAGCCATTAATTCCTGCTGGAATCGTCAACACAGGATAAACGTTGATGCTAGGCGGGTTAGCGACGGCAGCCAGGAGCACGGGGAGCAGAGCTTTAACTCTGAAGCTAACCAGGAGGAACCTGCAGGCAGAAGGGAACACGGCTCGGTTCTGGTTCTGGTTCTGCTGGTTCTGCCTCTCCTGGCACACATGTTCAGCCTGACATCAGCGATTAACTTTATCAGAGTGTTTGCTGGACTTTTGACTTCATTGAGTGGACACAGCGCTACACCAAGGGTTGCCAGATCTGACTGTTTCCAGCCCAACACAATGTAAAATACAGCAACAAAATTAAAAAAAATAAATAAATAAATAATACAGCGCAGATCTCAATGACGTAGAAATGTTAACAGGCTCCCCCAAAATGTGCAACCTGGCAACCAAACAACATCAGATCAGTTTATCCCGTTAAACCACCAGGAATGTTTATCACTATCCTCCAACATGAGCTGTAAATCTAAATTAATATAAAATCCTTTCTCTCACGAGTTTAAATCTAACGTGTCTCTTTCCCACACAGCCGTTAAACGTCAGAACTCGCCACTATTTAATCATCTCTGATTAACCAGAGAATAATATTCATCCATGGTGCCAGGTTGGACAGATTCTACACATTTCAAGATAAACTAATAAAATGAGAGAAAGAGATAACATTTATTCAAAGTTTTTAGTTTTCTGCCACACAATGACAACTATAATTGACATATTCAATTTTTAACTGGTTTAAAAATGCCAAAACGTTCCCATTGCGTTCAAAAGAAGCCCAGCTGGGTGGACATCCCCCCAACCTGGCAACCCTGAACCAGCAGGAAGAGACCAAGGAACAGCTGAGCCCGGTAAATCTGATTAGTCGGGTCAGCGGGCGACCCGGCCGGACCCGGCAGCCTGATACGAGCACGACCAGAACCAGAACCTAACAGGAACCAGCCCGAAACGCAGGTTCTACCAGAACCCTGAAGGCATCACTGCCAATGAAGCACAGCAGGAGCCATAACTCCGGTTCTCCACCAAGAATTTCCACCAATCTGGTTCTGGACCCGTTCTCCGGTTCTTCAGCTAAAGCGTCTCAGCAGAACCAGACTACTGGGTCTTTGGAAGCTGTCGGACCAGTGAGGTTCTGGAAGCACGTTCCTGCTTTAGAGTCCAATCAGGAAGCCAGAAAGCCAGAACTTTTATTTCCCATCAGGCCATTTGCTGCAGAAACACCAGAACCCTGGACTTCTGGGCAGATTTTAAGGTCCAAACATTGTTCTGTGGGTTCTGAGCAGGACCGGTTTCTGATCCAAGCTTCTCTCAACGTCAGCCGGCTGAGCGCGGCGCAGAACTCTGGGTTTATCTCAGAGCCAGGCGGTTCTGCTGGACCCGGACCAGAGGCGATGAAACAGAAATCACATTAATAATATCAATTATCATCAAATGTTAAAAAAAGTGCAGCTCAGGCTGTTTTATGCTGTGGTTAGCGACACATTTTAGATAAAACTATTAATTAAAAAAAACTTTTACCAAAACTGTAAGTTTTAATCAAAGAAAAAAAGAAAGCGTGCCCTTTGATCTCTGAAGAGGGCGGAGCTTCCTGGGTCTGCGCTGTGATTGGCTGGAGGATGTAATGACAGTAAAATTAACCTACATGATTGGCTGGAATATAGAGGAATAAAATCTCTTCTAATTAACCTTTTATTGATCTTTTTTCTCTATTGGACCAGACGATCTATCGTTACTGAATTATCGCCCAGCCCTACTGTCAGCGTCTGACCCAGAACCGCATCTGGACCACAGCTCCTGGCGGTCCATCAGCTCCAGAACCGATGGAAGCAGGACTTCCAGCTGTCATTATAAGCTGAATTATAACAGGTGGACTGAAAGGTTTCAAGCAGCAAAAGTGGTTAAAGAAAACAAATTAAACTAAAAGTGACTGTTAAACAGCAAAAAGCCTCATTTAGAGCAGCTGTGAAGAAGCGGAGGCTGAAACCCAGACGATGACCTCCGTGCAGCAGAACCACTAAACGTTCCACACCAGGAACCGCTGCCGGGTCCACAGAGTCCGTCTCCTCACCCGAGACCCGCGGCAGCAGAACCAACATGGCGGAGGTCACCTGATCTCAGGAGACACGGTGACATTTCTACCCCTCCAGAAATGGGTCAGAACTGGGGGGAACCGATCCGAATGGGCTCAGTTTAAAAACCATCTCAATGATGATTTGCTTTCTGACCCGTTAGATTTCACCAACGCGTCCAGAACCGCCCGGTTCTACGGGTCGGGTCAGGACGAAGCTGGCTTCATCAGAGGTGGGCCAACAGAACCACGTTTAGCATCTAGAACCGTTCTTCTTCCTGTTGCCCCGCCTGGTCGCCCAGAACCAGTCAGAACCTCGTGGTGATGCTGCGTTTTTCTCACTGGCGTTGTCTTTTGAAGCCGTTGCCACAGCAACCAGAGCGCATGTTGTCAGGGCGACGTTACTGACAGAGCCGCAGATTCACCTTTATTAATATATTTAGATCCTGCTACGGTTTTAATCGTCTTATTTTTCTGTTTTTACATCTGCCACACCTTCAAATGTTTTATCTATTCTCCATTTTTGTGTCGGTTTGATTAAATAAAGCGTCCCAGATGATCTGCATCCGTCCTCCATGTCTGGGCATCATTTAAATCTCCACTGTTTCTCTTTTAAATTAAACTGTTTTCAGATCAACTAAAAAAAGCCTTTTAAACTAAAAGGTGTCTGCAGTGAGTCGTTCACTGTCCTCCGTTTTTCTGACACACTGCCAGTGAAAACACAGAGGATGCAGTGAGAGAAGCTCAGGAGTTTTAGGCTTATTAAAATAAACTACATTTAACTAAATTCCAGGTGAGAAAGGTCTGTGGTTCCAGGTGGGCCCCAGCAGACCTGGACCTCCAGATGTTTTAGCCAAGCACCGGTCAGCAGCTGGGTTCGGAGCCGGTACCGACCCAGAGGTCCAGAGGACACCTCCAGCCTGCCAGGTCCAGGATTTCAACCTTCTCCACCTTCTCCTGGACCCCCAAAGAGCGCCAGAGGGCCGCCGGCGTCCCTGCGGGGTCTGGCGGCGTCAGAGTCCGCCTCCCGGGCACACTGCGGCCATTCTGAGGCAAACACCGACCCACCGCGGCGTTGATCCAGCACCGCTGACCCGGGGATTAGGCTCTGGTGGCTCCTGGCCCGGGTTTGACTCAGCTACGCAACACCGCGGCTAAGTCTCGTTAGCTCCTCCGCGTTAGCCTGCTAGCTCGGCAGCCCGTCCGCTGGCTGGACCGGGCTGTTCCGCCGGGAACCGCCGCCGGTCCCGCCACACTACCCCCGCGGACAGACGTCCGTTTAGCCCATCCGTCCGTACAGATAAACCCCGCGTCCCCCGGGGCGGCGGCAGCGGCCAGCGCGGACCGAGTACCTGGCGTAAAATGGCAGCCTCGGCGTCGATAATGAGTCAGGAAAACAGTTCGCTAACCGTTTAGCATTAGCCAGCTAGCCTCCAGCCAGGAGCCGTCAGAAAGCGGCGCCTCTAAGCCCCCATCGGCGCCCTAAAACGCCGCCTCACCATGTCAGGGTGGTCGCCGTGGCTATGTAATCGCTGTGGGGTCGTTTTCTGGCCTCCGGAGTCGGCGCTGCCCTCCGTGTTGCTCTGCTCGGACTGAGGCTGATCTCCGCGGCTGCTCCGCTTCGCACAAAGATCAGCGAGAACCGCGCCGCCTTCAGGGACCCTGGGAATTACGAGCTGCCGCGACGAGACGCTCAAACTGCTAAAGAGGGAAGGATTTTCACTGAAAGGCGATATGAGAAGAATAGTTCCAGAAACTGGGCTCTGATATAACACACAACTGTAATTATGTGTTTGATCCAAGAGTTTTAACTTAAATTTTTGTTTTTTATTAGCCAGAAGTCTCCACTGCGCAGAGCAGCTACTTTAATCAGACATACTAATATAAATTAAAATATAACAAATTAAAACCTGTCAACATATTATATTAAAATATACAAAATATTTTTTCAATTGACTAACATTTTCTAAGATACAATGTACAGGGAACTAATGCAGACTACCTAAAATACAAAGATAAAAGAGCTGTCAAGCTGTCAAGCTAAAAAAAATAATAATATGTTTGTTTTCATTTTTAAAAGGTGATTCATTGCTGCTGAAAACCCTAAACTTTGAAAATCTGTTTTGCATCTTAAATGGTGTCGCATAGGAATAAATTAATTAGCACCAGTGTTTACAGACAACTTCTACGTTTGCAGTGATTTTAAAAGTAGCTGATAACAGCTTTTTATTAAAAAATAACAAAGTCACAGCCTGAATCAAAATTAAATCTTATTTGACAACATAAACTGTAAATCAATCTAAACCTATAAAAACATAATTGAAATGCTCATGAAATGCGTTGATCAATGTTATTTTTCTATTTTTACTCAAAGCAAAGACTCCAGTGAATTCAATAAAATGATTCCTCCCAAATATCTTTCATGTAATCAAACAAAATGACGTGGGGAATGCAGAAAATAAATTAAACAACACAACATGGACCTACGCTGCTGTTGATGCCTTATTTGTAGATTTAAAAGTTACCAACGTACTGTGAACGCACCACCGCGTCACAGAAAGGCATGCGGCTGAAGACTACAAACATGGCTGCACACTTGTTTCTCTTCACACGACCTACTGACTTCGGCGCATGTGCGGCGCTCCAGGTTTCGGTCTCATGACGTGACATTTAAATATTTCATACCGGAGGCAGAAGCAGAATCTGACATTTAGCTTTTAATCCGTCTGCTGACGTTTGACGGAAACAAGTCTAACAGAAAAGCGAAATAACTGAAACTACAACAGCAACAGAATCAGCTTCCGTTCCTTACAGGTTCACTTTATTTAACTCTGGCGCTGCTGTGCTGTGACACGTAAAGCCAGATGCTCCGGGGATTATATTAGGATGTGTTTATTATGATTTTCCACAAGGCACTGCATGTTCTCTTAGCTCCAGCGCTGCGTGATCGTCGTCATCGCATCTCCACCCTGTTTCTCCCTCTGAGGCAGACGCAGCGCCCTCTGCTGGTGGACGGAAGGACTGCAGAGACACTCCTCCCAGATGTGCGTCTGAACCACTGATCTCTGTTTATTCACTGGAGTGCTGATTGGCCCGAGAAACTGAAGTCACTGGCCGCCATCTTGCTACTCCCTACTCTCACAGAATCACAATGTAAACATACCGACGTGTTCAGCATTTGCTTACAACAACAAGCAGTTTTCTGGCTGTGGGAAGATGTTTCACAGGTATCAAGTACTGAGAAAGTCAAGTGCTGAAATATTTTGCATGTTTATATATATATATATATATATATATATATTTATATATATATATATATATATATATATATATATATATATATATATATATATATATATATATATATATATATACACACACACACACACACACACGTATATTGATTTGGTAGATTTCCACACAGTGATGCTGCACGGATGAAATAATGGGTGCAGAATGTGCATATATACATGTATGTATGGTATATGCAAATTCTCAACTAGAACCGCAATTCTGTATATCATTACATAATTGAAGATATTTTTGGTCATTTGTTTACTGTTACTTTCAACATTATTATTATTATTATTATTATTATAATTATTATTATTATATTGCAGAGATGTGTGTGCGCATACACACGCTGTGTATGTAATGTATAGATATACACTTGACTGTGTATTTTGCAAATGCATGTGATTTTTCTAGTGTAGAAAATTGGTTCATTAATTTATCTGTATTGTAAATCTATGTCAGATTTGAAAGCTAATGCACAGACATAGCATAAAAGTATATGGCATTTAAAAGTCTTAAGCCTCCCCGAACATGAGAAAACCATTGGATGCTGTAGCGCACGTATTCCCTAGTTACTGAAGGAAATGAGGGAGTACCAATATGGTGGCTGGTGGTTTCACAGGGATGTGTTCTACCAACGGCCAATCAGCATCCAGGGAATAAATAGAGATCACTGGTCTGTACGAGTATTAAAGTATTTAAACTAATCATGCTTAACTTAGATTTAAAAATGTTTTTCTCCAGATAAACTAAAATGAAATTATATCTGTTATTTTATTTTTTAAATTTGCTCTGGTTAATCTTCCATCCATCAATACATACATTTTTCAATTCAATTCAATTTTATTTCTATAGCACAAATTCACATCACACGTCACCTCAAGGCTCTTTCCAAAGTCAGACTGGTTCTGGTTCTGCTGGAGGTTCTCCTCCAGCAGAACCAGAACCAGGCTCAGTGTGAACGCTCATCTGCCTCCACCCACTGGGGCTTAGAGAAGACAGAGCAGAGACACAGAAAGCACAGAAGCTCACATTGACCCAGGAGTACTTTCTATGTTAGAGAAGACAGAGCAGAGACACAGAAAGCTCAGAAGCTCACATTGACCCAGGAGTACTTTCTATGTTAGAGAAGACAGAGCAGAGACACAGAAAGCTCAGAAGCTCACATTGACCCAGGAGTACTTTCTATGTTAGAGAAGACAGAGCAGAGACACAGAAAGCTCAGAAGCTCACATTGACCCAGGAGTACTTTCTATGTTAGAGAAGACAGAGCAGAGACACAGAAAGCTCAGAAGCTCACATTGACCCAGGAGTACTTTCTATGTTAGAGAAGACAGAGCAGAGACACAGAAAGCTCAGAAGCTCACATTGACCCAGGAGTACTTTCTATGTTAGAGAAGACAGAGCAGAGACACAGAAAGCTCAGAAGCTCACATTGACCCAGGAGTACTTTCTATGTTAGAGAAGACAGAGCAGAGACACAGAAAGCACAGAAGCTCACATTGACCCAGGAGTACTTTCTATGTTAGATGGTAATAGAGGATGATCTGCCTCCCCTGATGATGTCACAGCTTACAGAATGCCAGACCAGGTGTACCTTCTATGAAGAGAAAAATGACAGAGAACAAAAAGTTAAAAGCTGAAATAACAACAAACAATGCAGATTGGAGAGCAGTAGGAGAACTCAGCAGAGAGAGAGAAATAGACCCTGATGTCCTCCAGCAGCCTAAGCCTATAGCAGCATAACTATAGAGGTAGCTCAGGGTAACATGAGCCACTCTGACTAGAAGCTTTGTCACAAAGGAAAGTTTTAAGATTAGTCCAAAAAGTAGACGGGGTGTCTGCCTCAGGGACCAAAACTGGGAGTTGGTTCCACAGGAGAGGAGCCTGATAGCTAAAGGATCTGCCTCCCATTCTACTTTTAGAGACTCTAGAACCACCAGCAGACCTGGAGTTTGAGAGCGAAGTGCTCTGTTAGGAACATACGGGGTAATCAGAGCTCTGATATATGATGGAGCTTGATTATTAAGGGCTTTATACGTTAGAAGGAGAATTTTAAATTCTCTGCAGCATAGGTGGGCGTTTGTGTTTCATATGTTGCCTTGCATTAAAAAGGTCCCTGGTTTAAATCCCAGCCCGGGTTGTTCCTGCATGGAGTTTGTTTGTGTTTCCAAGCAGACAACAGATGCATGGATGGACGTTTTCATGCATTAGGTCTTTAGTTATTTCTGACTTTACTTGTTCGGTACGCTCAGCCTTTAGAGCACTTTGGTTTCAAATGGTCCAACGAACCCATTCAAACAGTTTCTGTCCATTCAATGAATAAAAATGACATTTTATTTCACCTTTGATGAGCTTTATTAACTCTAAATAACATAGATTTATATGCAAACACAAAATACCGAGGACATATTCTTGCAAAACATAACCTATGCCACCTGTAGAATGGTATACACACCAGTTATTACAGGGTTTTACTGCTAAAATGCGTAATTTAATGTATCCAGTTTAAACCCCCACCATCACAGGCTTTTAATGTTTTTATTTCACCCATCCCTTTGGACCAATTATTTAACGTGGACTTTAAATTGTTACTAATAACAAGAATTGAGCGCACAAGTTAAATGGTTTTGTCTGATCCTCCATGAACCACGTCGGGTTTTTGGTTCAACGCTGCCTGGCAGGTTGCAGAGAAATCACATGTTTTCATCTTTCAGTGAGATTCTGATACCTGAGCCCGTTTCCTGGCTGAATCTGTAGAGTTCATTTAAGTTTGTTGAATTATTGGAGCATAATTGGATTATAGGAAGAACTCAATCTTTAGAAAACTTCTTTTTTGTTTTAGCTTATTGTTATTTTCTTGCCGTAAAAACCAGATTCTGACCCATTTTCAAGTTTTACGTCATGACGGACTGAGAAGACGCCAAACCAGAACCACCTGCTCCTAAATCAGGGCTCTGCAACCTTCAGACCTTCCACAATGGCTCTTAGCAACTTTGGCTAAATATGATGACTAAAAATATGTTATTTTAATATAGATATAATAACACAAGTTTTACTTTTTTTAATGGAACAATTGCATTGAATTTCCACACCACAATGAAGCATTTTTATTGTTGTTTGGTTGTTTTTTTTAATTGTTAATCACCACTTTCCACAGATAAACATCCATAGCAGAAAGAATATAGTAACCTATTTTTGCAAAGATTTTCTTTATTTTGCAATCTAAAAATAGAAATAAAACTGGTTCTTTAAAAATAGCAACAAATTTACTGTAGAATATATTTGTAAAAAATAAAATAAAAAGATATGTTGTAATTTTTCCAAAGGTCATGGAACATTAGCGGCTCTAAAGGAGTTTTATTTAGCTGGGCTCTTTGGATCCTTGTCCTAAATCAACACCTTGGAGCTCTGCAGAAATCCACAGCTGCTGAGGTGGAACATCCAAACATCTAGAGAAAATTTTTAGGGTCAGACAGGAAGGATGGAGCTCTTTGGCTGCCGTGTGAAGCACGGAGGTGGCAGCATCATGCTAAGGGACGTTTCAGTGCCAGTGAAGGAGTAGAATCCAGGTCAGTGTCAGGAAATCAACCAGTTTAAATTAACTCTATCAGTTCTGCCAGCTGTGGTCCAATCAGCAGCCAGAATGATGCAGAACGTGTGTGGCTGAGACGCAGCTGGCTTAAAAACATTTAATTACACACTGGTGGGGTGTATGTATATATTTGAGTCTGTATGATTAATTCTGACCTTCTGTGTGTCAGAAAGAAAATAGTCCAAAATAAACAGAAAACTGTGCGTCCAGGAGTTGTTGAATATCACAAGAATTAATTAAACCCAGAAGGAAGAGCGGCTCTGATAAATCATTTAAAGACTAAAACGAACATTTGTGCGTATAGAAGGAGACGGTGGAGCAGCTCCGGCTTCGCCGTGTCAGGAAGGTTGTGTTCAGCAGGAGCTGAGCTGCCAGGTGAGACCAGGAGAAGGCGGGGTCACCTGGCCGGGACAGGTGTTTCCTCCATCAGCTGCTTCCTCACCTGAAACCACAGGCAGGACAGGAAGTGACCGTCTGCTCTGCAGGCAGATCCAGCAGATAAAACAGCCGACGAATCAATTAAAAACATGACCTGATTAAAACCAAGGTAGATTTAAAATAGATATTCAGACAATGATTTAAAACAGATTATAAAGTTATTTATTAATCCAGCATCTAACATGTAATATAACATTTGATTTATTTTGTTGCTCAATTTTCAGAAATTTGCTGCCTATAATTTTTTCTAATGAAATTAATTTTATTTTTTGTTCATATTTATTGAATAATTGTCTTAATTAGGCTGATCTAGCTATGTTATGTTTTCACAGTAAAATAACATGAACATTTATATAAAAAAAATAAAATCAATTTACTAATAGTTCTAAAATTCTGCTTAAAAAAATCTAAGGTTAATATAATGAGAAACAATAAAATTATGATAGATTAGTGACCAATAAAAAATTTTTTTGTTAATGTTTATTGAATAATTGTCTTAATAAGGCTAATCTACCTTTGTTCTGTTTTAACAATAAAATAAAATAACATGAAAATCTATGAAAAAATAAAAACAATTTACTAATATTCCTAAAATTCTGATTAAACTTTTATAGTGAAAAAAATCTAAGGTTAATATGAGTGTTTTAATATATTTAAAGTAAATAATTAAAGTGCAGTTAAAATTGTCGGCATTTAAAAAATTAAAGAAATAATGATGTATTCAAGAGCTTTAACCAGGATTATAAAACAATATTGACGGAGCAACACTAGAATAAAAACACAAAAATTATGATAGATTAGTGACCAAAAAACACATTCTTAGTTCAGATTTATCAAATAATAGTTTTAGTTAGGCTGATCTACCTTTGTTCCATTTCAACAATAAAATAACATAAAATCTATGAAAAAATTAAACATTTTAGTAATATTCCTAAAATTCTGCTTAAACATTTATAGTAAAAAGTCTAAAGGTTAATATAATGAGTGTTTGCATCTATTTAAAATAAACGAGGAGCAATGCAAGAATAAAAACACAAAAATTATGACAGATTAGTAATATTTAAAGCTACAATTCCAGTTTGAAGGTTTATTTTCTCTGCGGTTATTTTTATGCATATCTGCCATATTTAAAAGGGAACAGACAAAGTGAAGCGCTGATGATGGTTCATGACTCTCCTCCCTCCCAGGAAGTTGCACCTGTTTCTGCTTCCTCTTTGCTTGCATCATTTCCTGCTGCTGCTTCAGCCGCACTTCCTGCAGACTCATGCAGCCGCCTGTGAACGCAGCACACACACAGTCAGGGAGGAGGCCGTGAACGCACCGTGCGCGAGGCGTTCAGGTGTCTCACCGACGCTGCTGGGGTCGATGGACACGTAGGCCATGGCCCTGCTCAGGCGCAGCTCCTCCAGAGCGGCCAGCTCCGCCTCCGCCTCTGCTCAGCCAATCAGACGCCACACATCACCTGACATCATTCACCTTCAGCTGCTTTAATTTCAGGAGAAACAAACATGGAAACTCACTTTTCTGGATTTCTCTTCGTTTCTTTGGGTTTGGTGGGATGACGGTGAACGCCTTGTGACTGAAACACAGAGAGGTGCTGCTTAGTTTATCTCAGAAACATTTTAGTTTACGGTCATTTCGGGTTTTATTCAGATCAGATTTTAACATTTTGACAAAAAACACCAAAACAAAGTATAAACCTTCCAACATTCATCATCGTCTTCACAAAATGACCCAGAACAAAATTTCTCCTGAATCTCTCATGATGTTCAATATTAGAGGAAAATAAACATAATATGGGGCATCCTAAATAGTATTATAAAAAATACCACAAATAAATTAAAATATGGCAATATTTTAATTTATAAAGACATGGAAAAGTACAACATGAATTAAATATCTGACCGTTTTATTAACATATTAGGTTTATTTAAAGACATCTCAGCTCTGCCAGGGGTTTGATCAATTAATAAAAATAAATACATACTCAGTGTTCCTCAGAAAAACATATAATTGATGCTGTAGAAGAATGTGAGAGCAAAAGATTCTCTGATTTACAATAATTAACCAGCCAGGGTAGCTGGAGCACAATAATCCACAAGTTCTACAATCACAATGATTATAGTCGATCCACAAACAGCAATAATTACGTTCAAAGTCAAAAATAAGCAGCATACAGAAGATGGTTTGAATTAATATCAAACAGCCATTAGAATAAGATTTAAACAGTTTAAATCACGCGATAAAAAGTGGATTCTGAAGAGAAATCATACTTAAAACACTATTATTGTTACTAGTAGCAGTAGAGTTGCTTTTATTGGTAGTAGTTCTGTTGCTTATATATAAATATGATGAGTTAAAGGAAAATATATCCTTGCTGGACATAATTAAGATGTTTTTTCTTGTAACCGATAACAGACCAGTGAACGTGTGTCTGGTGACGAAGCAGCGATCACTGTGAGTTTATATTTCCTCCCACCACTTGAATTTGTGCACCAGTTATTTTTACATCTCCGTTTTTTATTGTCTTCTTTTCTTTCTTCTACTTTTATTCCTTTTAGATGCTACATGTTCAAAAACATAAAAAAATGGAAAAAAAGAGGACAGAAAAACTGAACTTACTGAAGAGTAATTTAATAATGAGAAATTGGAAGAAGTTTTAATTTCTTGAGTAATTTAGAGAAATGCAGATGAAGGGAATTCCAGTTTATTTAAGATTCATATCCAGGAACTTTAAATTAGCCTAATCTGTGTAAATAAATGTTTCTTCTACAAATACAAAGCAAATCAAATAGATAAAGTTAGATCTTCTATTTAGAATCAGGTCAAATTTGGCTATGTGCTTATTTAAAACAAAAATTTAATGTATACGTTTATTTTAAAAATATATTTACTTTTGAACTGCGGACATTTAACTATTCGGTTTGTGTGAAGCTCTTTAAAGCGTAAGCTTTAAAAACTGGGACCACAGTTCCCGAAACCTGTTGGAGACATTATATAGTTTCATCATACGTAGAGTTAAAGATTTCAAGCCTTTGGTTCTTGTAGCTTTGAGTTAGTTTACTGAGAATGGAAACCTAAAACTAAGAGTCTGGAAAATGTGAATTTTGTAGAAAGGTTAAATATTAGAACCATCCAAATAAGCTAATTAACTCCTGCAGAGATTCCTGAGCCTCTATACCAGGTGTTAAACTCGAGGCCCGCGGGCCGAATGCGGTCCGTCAAGGCAATTTATCCGGCCCTCCAGAGCCAAGAAACGCATATCATGTCATAAAGCAGAGACATATATCCTTTTAAAGTTTATAAAGTGGTTAAAACTGTGCCTCCTGTAGCAAATGTTGATTTGTTTACTGTGTAGTAACAGCATCCTGCCACTAGATGTCAGTTTTCCTACAACACATTAAAACAACCCAAAAAGAGAAGAAGTGATGCAGAATGATGAGTTTAAAGTGTAACTCACCCCAATATTAACTTTATTTTTAGCAGATAAACTGTATAAACTGGATTTAAGGTGCTACTTTATGTTAGTGTGCAGTTTTTTATATTTATATGTGAACTGAAATGAAATTATGAAATAAAAAGTATCATCTACACAGGAGCAGCCGGCCCTTTAATGAGACGGTCATCAACAGCGGCAGACGGATATTAACCCTTCAGAGAAGCTGCAGGTTCTCCAGAGTTCTGAGTCGCTTTGTGTTCCTGGAAAGTTGAGTGGAAGGAAGACGTGTGGCAGGAAAAGATGAACCAGCAGCTTTCAGAGGATCTGGAGCAGCTATCAGAGTAACCTGGACTTCCAGAACCTCAGCAGAACCTCAGTAGAACCACAGGCGGACCTCCTCCATGCAGCGCGGCACTGCTGCAGGAATTCATGCAGAAGGAGCCCAGACCCGGTACCGGGAGCAGAGAACCGATCAGAACCGGACATTTCTGGTTAAAACATCCTTTTATTGCTCTGATCCAATATTCAGACTTTCTGAGACTCTAAATGTTTTTATTTTTTTCTGTCTGCCATAATCATCAGAATTACAACAATAAAAGCTGAAAATATTCCGTCTATGTGATTTAATCAATGTAGGAGTTTCACCTCTGAGATAAGCTAATTAAATACACTACGCTACGTCTCCTGCAGGTTCCTGGTGATGTAGATTCTCTTCAAACAGCTTCAGGAGGTGGAGGCGGTACTGAAACCGTCCTTCATGCAGGAACCTCCACCGGTCAGAGAACGTTCTCCGGTACCTTCTGGACCGACTCTTCATGCTCCTCCTGAAATCATCGCCTTCCATCTGCAGAGCCTAATTCTCTGACGGCAGAAGCTGCAGAGAACATCGTTCCACAGTTCTATGGCTCATCCAGGATAACCGGTTCTTCCTGCAGAGGTTCTGCTGCAGAGGTTCTGCTGCAGAGGTTCTTCCTGCAGAGGTTCTGCTGCAGAGGTTCTGCTACAGAGGTTCTGCAGGAACCAAACTGGTGGACTCGCCCTGGCGGCGCTGCAGGCCTGTGGTGGCGGTGAAACTTCTGGGGATTAAGCTTCTGGAGCAGATGGCCTCAGGCTGCAGCGGCCGGCGGGATATTTTCAGACCGGCCTTTCACAGCAGGAAGCACGGAGAAGTTTCCGTACCCAAACACAGAAACGGCTTATGGACGTTCTCTACGATAAACCAGGGCTTTAAAATATAGTCTGCTCAGGGATCTGAAGAAATAAACCATATATATGTTTTACAAAAACAGAAATATATTTCAGCACTAAAGGCCGAGAATGAGATATAAATATTTCTGCTGACTGAACATTTGAGGTGAACAGAAAGAAGAACATAGAAGCTTCCTCTGACTATTAATGGCATTAATTATGAATATAAGAAGGACGATCATTGACCAATCACATTAATATAAACTCAAAACAAACATGATTAAAGGGAAATGAAGGAAAAACTTAATGCCAGGAGGCTAAATCCATTAAATATGGATATATTTTGTACTTTTCTGATGTTTTATCTGAAATATTTACTGG
This sequence comes from Fundulus heteroclitus, assembly GCF_011125445.2. Classification (NCBI taxonomy): domain Eukaryota; kingdom Metazoa; phylum Chordata; class Actinopteri; order Cyprinodontiformes; family Fundulidae; genus Fundulus; species Fundulus heteroclitus. The sequence goes on from NC_046381.1 coordinate 40,032,048, forward strand.
ACGATACTGATTTCTGATTTGCTTTGAGTTCTGACTAGTCTACTTATTATTATTATTATTATTATTATTATTATTATTATTATTATTATTATTATTATTATTATTAAAATGCATAGCAAATAAAAAAGAAACCATACTGGCTGCATGATGGAGGTATGACCTTTTAATCTAACAGAAAACAGGTTTAGAAGGTTTATGAGTTATAGCTCTTTTTTCTGAATTTTATAAAAAGTAATAAAAAATAGCGTTAAAATAGAGGCTATTGGTTGACGTATTTATAGAATAAAAATGTCAGTAGTTCTAATGTTTCTGACACATTTAATGAATATAAGATATAAAAATCTGATGGATTAAAGTGGATCAAGGCAAAATGAGCTGATCTGATCTTTGAGGTATTTGTGAATTTTATAAGCAACATTTTTAAATATGAACTCGTCTACTTTGGTGAAGGATTAAGATTGTTTTGTAAGAATAAAATTAGATTTTTTACCATTTTTTAAATTTATTAGGATGTTAGTTTCCACCGTAGTGGTTATTAATCTTCCTGGAGTCCAGTTGAAGGAATACAAAGTTGTTCAAATTGACATTAACATATGATATGCACATAATTAATCTGACATTACATAAATTACATACATAAACCTAAATTTAAACTTACATTCTGCATTAGATTTGAGTGTTTTTAAAATAAAGTGTGCTTTTTGAATCGGTAATGCTTTTAGGTAATTTGTTCCATTCCTGAATTGCTCTATAAAGAACAGATTGTTGTCTTAGCACAATTTATAATAATTTAGTCTCTGATGAGAATCTGGTAAAATGATCAGAATAAATAAGGTTTTCATAAAATTATTCAGGTCTCCCTGTTAGGACAACTTTATTTAAATAATAATAAGTAAATTATCCTGCAACATAACCTTCAGGAGAGGCAACAATAAAGTGCATTTCATTAATACGTGTAGAAAAAGGAAATGTTAACGCTAAGTGAGCTTTATGTGGACTACCTGACACTTTGATGAATCTGATTAGTTGGCAGCTGAACATTTAATCAGACATTATTCTAAATGAGACCAAAGATTGGTCTCACCTCTGGATCGGAGCCTTCCCCTCAGCCCTGGAGCAGCGCAGCTCCTTCAGACCCGGACCCCCGCCGGTGTCCCGGGGTTTCGGGTTGGCATCGGGTTCCCTCACAGAGCTGGTGGCCCTCCGGCGCTCCGGCTCGGTTCTGGCGCTCCTCTCCGCGGGTTTGGTTCCTGTTGGTTTGGGGGCGGCGGACGTGGACCTCGCTCTCCTGTCGCAGCTCGGTTTGGCCCCCTGGGCCCCTGTGGTCGCCGTGGGGCCCCTCAGGCTCTTGTCTCGCGGCTGCGCGCAGCGGGAACAGCTTGACGCGCGGCTTTTACGCGCCGCGGCGGCTGGAAGCTCGCCGTCTGCGCCGCCGCGGGCTGTCGGCCTCACCGGTTTGCTTTTCCTCGACGCCTCCGCTGCTCTGGGCTTCACGATCATCGTCGAAGGCATTTTTAATCACAAAAAATGTGTTTGCATCCAACCCTAAATGCGCAGGATAGACGCCTCATCTTCACGCGCCTCAGCATCTCCGCTTCAAACTAACAAAAATAAACAAATCTGTCAACTTCTTGACCTGGTTGCTATGGAGCTGGCTACCTGGCAACGCCACTGTCAAGTCCAACAGGACAGGTGAAGGCCTTTTGCCAGACTTTCAAAATAAAAGCGTTTCAATACATTTAAATTTTATTTACATAGCGCCAATTCATGAAACACATCATCTCAAGGTTCTTTCCAAAGTCAGCCTCCATCAGATCCTCCAGGTTGGTGAGAAAGTTTCCTCTCTAAGGAAACCCAGCAGGTTGCATCAAGTCTCTCCAAGCAGCATTCACTCCTCCTGAAAGAGCGTAGAGCCACAGTGGACAGTCGTCTGCATTGTCGATGGCTTTGCAGCAATCCCTCATACTGAGCATGCATGAAGCGACAGTGGAGAGGAAAACTCCCCTTTAACAGGAAGGAGAACCTCCAGCAGAACCAGGCTCAGTGTGAACGCTCATCTGCCTCCACCCACTGGGGCTTAGAGAAGACAGAGCAGAGACACAGAAAGCTCAGAAGCTTACATTGACCCAGGAGTACTTTCTATGGTAGAGAAGACAGAGCAGAGACACAGAAAGCTCAGAAGCTTACATTGACCCAGGAGTACTTTCTATGCTAGATGGTAATAGTGTTTTTTGTTCTCCTTTGGGGAAAAAAAGTAAACCTCTAAGATCAAGATGGATTTAGTTGCTAAAACGAGGTAAAATACGAGCATATTGCTCTATTAGACTTAAAGGTATACTATGCAACCGGGGTTGATTTTCCAGCGAGGCTCCCCCCAGAGGGCGAAAGTAAAAGTGCACTGTCGTAAAGATGCTCAGCTGTTCTGGTTTCCCCGTCAAGCCAGGCGCGGTTGTTTTTAGCTTAGCAGACAGGCGAACGCAACGAAAAGTGGAAAAAACGGCAGAACAAACAATGACTAACACAGTGAAGGTATGAACATCAAGCTTCCTGCAGCGCTATCTTGGCCAGGCGGCGGCCGCCTCGCCAGTTTTATTATTATTATTATTATATATTTTTTTTATTTTTTTATTTTTTTATGTTGGCGAGACGCTACCGCCACCGCCTCGCCAAGCCGCGGCCGCCTCGCCGCGGCCGCCGCGGTAGCGTCTCGCCAACATAGAAAAAATAAAAAATAAAATAATAATAATAATAATAATAAAACTCGATATACTTGCATGTTTATTTAACACGCGGTTCTTTGTTGTTGCTTTCGCGCGCGCATATAGTGAATGGCAGGGCAAAAACACATGGAGTTCTCTCCGTAAAGCGAGACTTCTGTGTGTGCGGGCCGTGAGCTCTTGCAATTGCAAGTACGGTAATTCCCCCACAGACCCCCAGGGCGGCCGAGAAAACCTTTGTTCGACCTGAAATGACTCATTTAATCATCCAAAACGGTATGGAACAAATTAATTAACTGAAAAATGTTGCATAGTATGTCTTTAAAACAGCAAACATCCAAACAGTGGCAGCTATAAATAAATATTCACACTGTTCTGTTTTCAACAAATAAATAAAGTTTCTACAACTACTTATTTATTTAATCTTGTGTCATTTTTCTGCGTCCTTCATTGCTTGGCAGTTTTTGTATCGTTAACAGTTTAATTTCAGATCCCCTGAACAGCTCTTCTCCTTGAAACACATTTTTTATATAAAAAAAATACATTTTATTTTGAAGGGCCGCGCCCCTGTTTCCGGTGATCCTGCCTGGCTGCGCAGCTGCAGATTAGGTGACGCAGCAAGGATCCTCCGCAGGTGGTGTTTGGCTCACCTGTCGGTTCAAACATGGAGGATCATCCGATTACTGACCCGCTGCCCTGCGCGTGTCACGTGACCGCAGGTAAACGTCTCACCTGCCAGGTTGCCATGTTCTCCTGAAATACTGCAAACCTTTGGGGATTCAGCAGCTCTCCGAACTTCTCTTTGGATGGTTCACTCATTTTATACCCATGAGCCTCTCTGATTGTTTCTGTTTCAGCAAAGTTCTGCAGGCTTAGAATAAAACAAAGTGACAAAAACAATTTGGTCTTAAATTGTGGTTAGGGTTAAAATAAATAGTTATATGAAGAAAAGGGGGAAAGGGTTGTTGTGCTTGTTTTCTTCTCATTAAATGGGGAAAGGTGGAAACTGTGTTAGTCCTCGTTTCTCGTGTCCTTGGCGTAATTTGGAGCTAAAATCCTATTTTCCATCTTCAAAACGGTTTTATCTTCATCAACAATTCAAAGAATTACAGAAAAATTGAAAACGATTGAAAGGTAAACATGAAAAAGCAAAAACCTTTGCTAATTGGATTCTAAACGTTACTTTAACTTTTAACTTGAATTGACCGATTAACTTCCTGAAACAAATGTATTTTCTGTTTTATTCTAGACATAAAAGTCACGATAGGCAACACCTGTCTATGTTTCTATTTTATTATTCAGATACAAGCAGAACAGATCTGCAGAATTAACTAACAGTGCAGAAATATCAGGATCCAACATGTAAAAAGTCTCTGTGACTCAGCACGTTGTATTTAAAAAAACATTTAGTACTGTCCACTAAACAGTCACCTTTACTACAAATATAGATGTGGATGTTCTGTGAAATGAGTATAAGATAAAAAATATTCTGATAGTGGACTAAAACTGGGTGGAAAAAGTCCAAATAAAAGTTCTTTGGAAAGTCTGAGTCTGATAAAGACCATTTAACGCTATAGTTGGTAATCCTGTTCAGAAGCACTTTTTGTAATTCTGGGTAAATTGTCCTTCCATTCTGAATGTAGTAAATACATTATGTATTTAGAAAAAGGAAGTTAAAATATTGTTTTTTGTGGGAGCTGCAGGCCTGTAACCAATTGGTCAGAATCTTGGTTCTGCTGTCCCCTACAGACATTTTATACCTAACCTCCTCTGTCCCTCAAGTTCTGGAAAATCATCTTAGCTATTGATTGTTCCACATGGTCTGACACGCTCGTTCTTTCCTAGTTTCTGCTTGCTGGCTGCGCACTTCAAGTGTTTATGTATCTGGTTAGCTTAGCGGTTAGCTTAGAAGTTAGCTTAGCTGTTAGCTTAGTCAGCTTCGGTGTTAGCCATTCATTGTAGCTGCTCTCACCGTAGACTTTGGCTGAGAGTCCCAAGAAGTGAACTACGTTCATATTTATGAGAAGGAGAGGAAGGCCTGAGTAGAAAGAAATAAGACCAGAGTAGATTTAGGAGATTTTTAAGACGTGATCCCCCTGAGGAGTGGAAGGTAGCAGAAAAGACGGTCTTGTGCTTGCACAGTTACTTAAAAAGAGACTTGGGAAAACTTTCGGAGAAATCGCTGACCCAAGCTTTAAATAGTTGAAATACAGTCTGGCAGCTTTAAAATAATAAGAAAAAAAAAAGAGATTCATGTTCAACAAGACTTTTGCCTAATAGATTATTTCAGGTGATATTAGCTTCTAGGTAATGAAACTCACACCTTCAACTTTGAATTTTAATTCTTTGAAGTATATCCTTCAAGCAGGATTGCTTTGTAAATGCTCCGACTGAACAGTGTCAGTTTTCTAATATAGTTTATTTATAAAGAGCCAATTAGCACCAGATGTCCTCTCAAGGCCGTTTAGGAGCCAGACATAAGTGGATATACCTCCTCCTAATCATGCACGTGGTGACAGTGGACAGCAACAACCTATTTTTCAACAGGAAGGAGCCTCCATCAGAACCTGGATCAGCCCTCCTCTCCTCCCGTCCTCCTGATACCAGCAAACAAAGAGACGGCATTACAAAACCATTCAGAAGCACCGTCTGCCAAACTCCTGGAGCTCCTCCATCACCACCAGCAGGAAGGATCCACCTCCACCTGTGAATGTATCTCCCCTCATCTCCCAAACAATAAACTTACTTCTCCTCCTTAGTGTCCAACCAGAAGATCCTCCTTCCTGTTCATCACGTTTCAATAAATCTTTCTAACCTTCAGAGTCTCCAAGCTGCCATGACTTCATGTCTTTCTGTGTAAACCGTCTCTCTCCTTCTAATAAATGTAAAAATCCTGCATTTCCCATTTGCTTCATACAGTCTAGACTGTAGGAGTCAACCCAGGTAATCTGGACCAGCATTTAAATGATCCGGTCAGCGACCAGCTGCTAATATAATCACAGAACTACTTTCTGTGACACAAGAAACTAAAGAATTAAGAGTTAATCTTTCTGTATCGCAGTTTTCCCGCTGCTCCGTCCTAACCAGCAGCTCATTAGGCAGACCTGGAACTCCAGGTTTACTCTGCGGAGCTGCGCTCAGCCACATGTTTAGTGTTTTAACGCAGCTGAGGATCCGCTGCGTATTATTTATTCTTTAACAGGTTACTCCGGCTCTAATTATGTAGGTACGTGGTGCTGGTGCGCATGCGCCTGACCCAGCACAGGACTCTGGTCGGTGCGTGGATTATTCGGACTGTAGTTCCAGCTCCAGCGGACGCGCAGAGCGCAGCCGTGAGGTTCCGGTCCTCCCGGGCTCTGTGTGGTGCTGTCTCTCCTCTCTCCGGCAGCTCCCAGCCGCCTCCATCGCTCTCCACCAGCAGGAGACCGAGCAGGCCCCTCACAGCCGCTACACGGTGGCCCCCAGCCCGGCTCATTCCAGCCGCACACCTCGGCAGGCGAGACTGCTGCTGGGTCCCCGGAGACCCCCCCCCCTCCCCCCTGTGGAGGCCAGCTTGCCGGATAGCGCCGCGGCTACGAAGCGGGGCTGTGATGGAACCATAAACAGAGCGCGACACGCACGCACACGCGCACACAGACGCGCCACAGCCGGGCCCGGATCGCGCTTGAACTTGGCCCTTTGGCCCCCCCTGTGTGAGGGCAGGGGCCGCGGAAGCGTCGCCCCTCCGTGGCGCCGTGGGGAGGTTATTGTCTGTGGAAGGCTGACGCGCTCTTCGCAGCGGCCCCTGCGCTGTCAGACGAGGAAGTGAGCTTCACACACGCCCATCTGAGCCTGGCGAGGCAGCGCAGAGCCGTTCATCAGATAAGAGCCGCCGACTCGATCAACATGCGCTCGCCTTCCGATGGAGAGCTCCGGGAGTGAGCTGCGCCACGACGCCGATCTGTGCAGGTAGGTGAGCGGACCGCGTTACGCAGAGCGCAGGCTCTCCCTGGATGTTTCCACCGCCAGACTTCAGCACCGCGGAGGCCTGGCTCCATCTTTTTTCTGTCTTTTCTCTGATAGTCACATGCATGCTCTCTGGCCTAACTGTCACCAGCGCGCAGGGCTGCAGCTCACACGATAGCGCGGGGCCAGATGTCAGCATCTGGAGCGGCACCTGTCCGCCTGGGGATGGGGAGCCCAGTTAACCGACCAGGCTGCACACATTTGGACCCGGGGAGACCTCATCGATGGGATCCGAACCCGAGTTCTCCCCCGTTTCAGGGGGTCTGGATCGGGGTCCTCCACCTGCAGAGGCACCGCGGCTCACACCTGCTCATCAATTCCTTATTAAATCACCGAGCTGGGCGTTAATGTGACGTTTTAAAGCGAAATATCTCCAGTTTGCGCGTTAAAACAAGTGTTCAGGTCTATAGCGAGACAAAACAAGTTTCTGCATGCAACATGTGCAGAAAATCGCTCTTAAACCTGAAAAATAGCCTCAAGCACACAATGTAAAGTGATATATGTTTTATTCTTAGACTACAACAGAGTAAAGATGCATTGTGCAGCTGCAGTCCCTGCCACAGGTAAATCAAGATAAAGGTGTAGGGGAAAATAGTGACAGTTAAATTAACATATGTAGATAAAATACCTTCCAACAGCCAGCGTTAAACAAAGCATACACACAATGTTAACCAGAACATACATCTAAGTTATTTCAGGTGCAATAATTATTGGTTTGTTAAAATCTATTTTCTTTTTGCTCCCCTGAGAAAAGTTGTACAGTTGGTCATTTGTTTAGTGAGTAGGCGGTTCGTTCCTGTCTTTTATGGACCTGTAAGGAAAAAGCTGGATTCCCATCTGCTGGTCGACCTTCCAGCTCTGCTCGTCTGCTCAGAGGTCTGGAAAACTAACAACCTGAGAGGTGGAGGCAACAGATGCTGGAGGGATTTTTAAACTTTAAACGGTTGTTTAAACACGCGTCAGAAAAAGAGATTACTTTTTCCAAACTTAACTTCTTACACTGGTTCAGGATACAGCTGTGGTGCTCCAGTCTTGTCCTCATGTCGATGGTTGGTAGAGCTTGATTAGACAGAGAGTAAAGAGGTTTTTAAGAAAAAGGACACGGCGAGAGCCTAAAAGAAGGTTCTAGATGCTCAGAAGTCACGACAGAAGGTTGCAGGATGATATCTTAGTGTGCAGAAGAGTTTTTCCAACATTTAAAGACAGACAGAAATGTTCTCCAGGCCAGCTGATAATTTAGCAGCTATTTAATTGGCATTCTTCCCACATGCATAGATAACTGCATCATCTGCGTACATCTTGATCGTTGGTATTCTTTTAGTGCACAAGGTGAACTGCACACATCATCTTGTCTTTAAACCATAATGAAGTTGTTTAAAGTCAGAGAAATTACCAAAAACATACATTTGAGGGGAAAATTGTGATTAAATTTAAATAAATTGAGATGAATGGATGGATTATATTTTATTTTACTTTAGAAAAACCATAAAACATAGAAAAAACAAGAATAAACATGCGTTAGAACAATGAAATGAAGATATCAGCAGTCTGGACCCTCCATAAGGACCTTTGGGGGCAGGAAGACCATATATGGAGTGATGATGACTATAATCTGGATCGGCGTGTTGTTGTAAGCAACAAATCAGGTTGTCTTCTTATCCAACGCGCTGAATCAATGCGTGGCAGCTCATGGCGGCAGCGCAGCAAACCAACACAGCGTCGCCAGGCCAGAGAACAGGAAGTGGTGACAGATTCACTGTTTGACAGGTGAAAGAGTCGCGCTGGAGGTGTTACGACTGTTTGTGAAGCCCGTCTGCAGCAGACATCCACTGCTGCACAAAGCAGCGTGTGCCGTCTGCGTTTTCAGCTGCGATCAGACGACCAGTGGTCTACAGCATGGTAACAGCTCACGTGTTGTTGAGCAACCCCTGCCGGGACCACATGGCCCCCCCACAGGCCTCATCGGTCGTCTCTGAGCTCAGGCCGGAGCTGAAAGGCGTCGCCGCTCTCATCTGGGCTGGCCACTAACCGACTCAGTACCTACAGTTCACCATCATCGCTCCTCTGCAGCATCCAGCTGCGTGCTTGGCTCATCTTTCTGGATTTTCACACTGATGTCTTTACTTTGGACATAACTACTGAGAGCTACTACCTCTAACACAGCAGACAAGGAAAATATGTAAAACTCATGAAAATGGGCTTTAGGCTCAAGTGTCCCGTGACGGTTTAATGCACGATGGATGGAAATAAAATGCTAAAAGTTACTAAAAGGCAGCAGGAAAAAAAAAGGTTATAGAGGAAAGCACCAGCTGCAGCCAGACAGGTAAATAAGCTGCTGGGAACAGGAACTGGGAGGATATGCCGTATCTACACTGTTTGGAGACTAACGAGGCCGTCTGATTGGACGGACCGCAGGAGTAAACGGCTCCTAACAGACCTTTTCTCCCCGCCTCCTGGTAAAAACCTGAAGTTACACCTGAGCTGCCAGCCGTTGACTGACTTCAGATATGCGCTGCCTCATGGAGAAGCTACATCTGCATGCATGCATGCATCTGTGCAAACGCTGCATGCGTTAGGAGCAACACGGAGCATGAAGCCGTCTGCATCGTTCAAACATCTCAGCAGCTAACGATGCTCCAGCTGCTCCGTCTGCACCAATTATATCACCTTCAGTTATAGTTTATGTTTTACGTTTTAATGTCTAGATGAAGTAATTTCTGCGGTTTTCTGAATAAAAATGAGTCATCTTTGTGATCACTCAACATGAAATGCCAAGTCAGGCTGCAAAGCAGCTTAACGCCACATTGGTGAATCAGAAACCACAACATCAGGTTTAGTTTGTTCTGGAAATCATTACCAGCTACTATGATGAGTCCAAACTCTTCTTTAGAGTTTGTTTTCATGCTGGCAGCAGAGCGTTGACTTAAATTTCAGCCTTTTATCATGAAAACATGATTAACCAGAGGAAAAGCATCACTGTATCTGTTTATTATTCATAAATGAGCACAAAACGTATCAAAACTTGTATTAAAGGTGCAAATCTGGGAAGATGTGAGCTAAAAGAAACTAAATTAAAAACCACACCAATCATTTAGAACCCAGGTAACTTGTTTAAACATTTTAAGGCGGTTCTGAAGGTCCGCCACAGTTTTCTTCTCACATTTTCCTAAAAACAGAGGAGGTCAGCGACGGATTAAACCCGTCAACCAGCCGCTGCCGGTTGTTTTCAGCGCCGCGGCGCCCGCCGAGTGATTCATCGGCCGCCGTCGCCGCGGTCTGCTCGGTGACACCCGACACCGTCAGTGTAAACTTCAGCCACGTGTTCTGGACCCGCGCCAGAGGAGCGGTTAACCCCAGACAGAGAAGAAGTCCCCCGACACCAATAACAACCCAGTCTGAGTTCCTGGAGGAATCAAACTACCATCCTGACAGTGATTCAGGAGCAGAAACAGACGCTGGTGGATTTCAGAGCAACGATTAAAACAAATAATGTGCCAGCAGGAAGGAGCTGATTAATGGGTCACCACTCCATGTCTGTCCTCCTCCACCTGCACCGGGTCTGAGGAGACGGAGCCGGCCTCCCTGACGGCTGATCTAACGGCCTCCAGCTGCAGATAACAGGGTTCCTGCAGATCCTTAAAAAGTCTTAAAAGGCATTGAATTCTGTAACATAAAACTAAGGCCTTAATTGGCATTAAAATGTATTAAATCAGTCTTTCTTAGGTCTTAAAATTGTTACCAGGTCATAAATAGGATTTTATTTTTGTAATCCTTACCAAACAGTAAAATAATTGACACAATTATATATATTTTTAATTTACTGAACGGCTCAATGTAACCATTATTGGTTCCGTCCCGATAGCGGAACCAATAAAAACTGTTGCGGCCGGACCATAGCTGTGAAAAACTGTTGCCATGGTTATGTTGTGGGTTTTTAAAGCTGATTTATAGTTTATTTTAGTAGGGAACAAAACAAAGTTTGTCAATTCAGTTCAGTAGTTGTTAAAAATAAATGTGTAATTTGTGGTTTTTTTTAGCTTTATTCCTATATGGAATGTTTTTCAAAATTTTAAACATGTCTACTGGGCCAGAAGGTAATGGTTTATGTTAAAATAAACATTTGGGTGAAGTTGTCACAACCAGGTTTTTCTTGTTTATGGTGAATTTGGTCTTAACTTTTTATTTCAAATGGCATTAAAAAGTATTAAAAAGTCTTGAATTTAACTTGCCTTATGCTGTAGGAACCCTGGATAAGACGCTGCTCCACAGAGGAGGCCCTTCAATATAGACCCTCCTGTAGAGAGCATCAGGGCGGGGTCTCCAGCCCAGTTCATTGTTCTGGTGGACATCCAGGTTCTAGGAGTCCACTACCGGTGTTGGTGAGGTGGATCTGGACCTGCAGGAATCCTCCATCAGCTCCTGTCTGCTGCTCTGTAGTCTACATCTCCATGTTCACACACCACCAGCCGGCTTGGAGAAGCTGCTGCTGCCCATATAGCTTAAAGAGTCATAGAAGAACATGTTAACTCTCTGAAGTCCATTAGTCTACCAGAGAAGGTCGGTTCCCACAGGGAGAACATCTGAGCAGCTGCCAGTCTCCCCAGGAGAGGCTGTTTGGACCATAGACGTAATATAAGAGTAGAGTAAACCAATCAGAACGCCTCACACCAGCTGCCAGGCATGGTGGTGGAGGGCTGATGATTTGGGCTTGTTGGGGTTCCCTGCAGGCATTAATGGGACTCCTAAGTTGAAGCTCGGTTCAGACTGGGTCACCAACAGGAAACTGATCCCAGCAACAGAAACACATCTGAGAACCGAGGGTTTTGGCCTAGTCAAAGTCAGAAGCTCGGCCGTTTCTCCACATGTGAGGAACCGCTGCTGAAGGCGGTTCTCCTGCTGGATGATGGGGTGTGTTTTAATTTACAGATGTTACGGTCCAGATGTTACGGTCCAGATGTTACGGTCAAGATATTACGGTGCAGGCGTTCTGTTCCAGATGTTCTGGTCCAGATGTTCTAGTCTAGATGTTCTGGTCCAGGTGTTCTGTTCCAGATGTTCTGGTCCAGGTGTTCTGGTCCAGATGTTTTGGTCCAGATGTTTTGGTCCAGATGTTCTGGTCCAGATGTTCTGGTCCAGATGTTCTAACCCAGATGTTGTGGTCCAGATGCTGTGGTCCACATGTTGTGGTCAACATGTTCTGGTCCAGGTGTTCTGGTCCAGATGTTCTAGTCCAGATGTTCTGGTCCAGATGTTTTTGATCCAGATGTTCTGGTCCAGGTGTTCTGGTCCAGATGTTCTGGTCCAGATGTTCTAACCCAGATGTTGTGGTCCAGATGTTCTAACCCAGATGTTGTGGTCCATATGTTGTGGTCCAGATGTTCTGGTCTAGATGTTCTAGTCTAGATGTTCTAGTCCAGATGTTCTGGTCCAGATGTTGTGGTCCAGATGTTCTGGTCCAGATGTTTTTGGTCCAGATGTTCTAGTCCAGATGTTTTTGGTCCAGGTGTTCTGGTCCAGATGTTGTGGTCCAGGTGTTCTGGTGAAAACCTTTTGTGTTGTCAGCAGATCTCCAGGATGATTAACGAGCCTCTGTCTGTCTCTCTCAGTGTGTTCCAGTGTTGAATGATGGACAAGGAGCTGGTTCAGCAGAGCCAATCAGAGCCAGCCACCAATGGCCCCGCCCCCTCCACCCCCACGACCCCCACCCCTCCACGCCTCATCCCCAACCCCATGCTGCTGGACTCCCCCGCGCCCACGCTAACCCCCACCACCTCCTCCCCCCCGCCCCCCCTCACCCCGGCCCCCTCCGTCTCCTCGGGCCTCGGCTCCAAGGTGGCGTCAGTGGGCGGGGCTCTGTCCCCTCACATCCTGGTCCCAGCTCCGCCCAAACTCACCTCCACGGCCGCCCCCGCCCTGCGCACGTACTCCCGCCCCATCCTCCCCTCCCCGACCACCAAGGCGCCTCCTTCCACGCCGGCCTCCTCCTCTTCCTCCTCCGCTGCCACGGCGACCGCAGCTCCAGCCCTGCCCTCCTCTTCGTCCGCCGTGACGCACATCAGCACCACGCCCTCCACCAGCCTGACCAATGGGAACTCCCGACCCGGGCCCACCTCCACCACGCCCATCACGCCGTTCCACACCCCGGCCAGCCCACCTGGCAGACAGGTGAGTCTTCATCGTCCGTCCTCCTGCACCCACAGGCAGCAGTTCCTCCTGCAGGGCTCCGTTTTTCATGTGATCCAGTGATCCAGTGATCTAGTGATCCAGAGATCCAGTGATCCAGAGATCTAGTGATCCAGTGATCCAGAGTTCTAGTGATCCAGTGATCCAGAGATCTAATGATCCAGAGATCTAGTTATCCAGAGATCTAGTGATCCAGTGATCCAGTGATCCAGAGATCTAGTGATCCAGAGATCTAGTGATCCAGAGATCCAGTGATCCAGAGATCCAGGCTGGTTTAAGGGTGAAGTTTTAACCACATGTTCAGGTTTTGCTGATGTTGCATGAAGTAGCGTCAGCTTTGGGTCTCCTGGGAGTTTCTGAAGAGCAGAAACGGCTCCTTAGACTCCAGAAACCAAAAATAAAAAAACATCTAGATCTGAAAAAGACATTAAAATGTAAAGTAATTATTCAAATCAACTCTTTTTTTTTATGTTAACCAATTTAATCAACTAGGCAAGGCAAATGTATCTGTATGGCACATTTCAGTACAAAGACAATGCAAAGTGCTTTACATGATTAAAATATAACAAAATAAAACACGGTGAAAACAGAAAATTAAAGCAAACATTAAAAACAGTTGGACTACAAAGTTACACTATTGATGTTTCAGTAAAACATTTTAACTAGAACAGTTAAAATCCTAAACAAATGTGTTTTTAATCTTGATTTAAAGGAACTCAGGCTTTCAGCACTTTTACAGTTTTCTGGGAGTTTGTTCCAGATCAGTGGAGCATAGGAACTAAATGCTGCTTCTCCATGTCTGGTTCTGGTTCTGGTTCTGCAGAGCAGGCTGGAGCCAGAAGACCTGAGTGGTCTGGAGGGTTGATACACTGATAACAAGTCTGGGATGTATTTAGGTGCTAATTCAGGGATTTATAGACTAACAGAAGGATTTTAAAGTCTATTCTCTGAGATCCAGGGAGCCATGGAAGGACTTCAGAACCAGGTCCATGTTCTCTACGTTCTTAGTCTTAGTGGAAGGACTTCAGAACCGGGTCCATGTTCTCTACGTTCTTAGTCTTAGTGATGACTTCAGAATCGGGTCCATGTTCTCTACGTTCTTAGTCTTAGTGAGGACTTCAGAACCGGGTCCATGTTCTCTACGTTCTTAGTCTTAGTGGAAGGACTTCAGAACCGAGTCCATGTTCTCTACGTTCTTAGTCTTAGTGAGGACTTCAGAACCGGGTCCATGTTCTCTACGTTCTTAGTCTTAGTGGAAGGACTTCAGAACCGGGTCCATGTTCTCTACGTTCTTAGTCTTAGTGAGGACTTCAGAACCAGGTCCATGTTCTCTATGTTCTTAGTCTTAGTGAGGACTTCAGAACCGGGTCCATGTTCTCTACGTTCTTAGTCTTAGTGAGGACTTCAGAACTGTGTCCATGTTCTCTACGTTCTTAGTCTTAGTGGAAGGACTTTAGAACCGGGTCCATGTTCTCTACGTTCTTAGTCTTAGCGAGGACTTCAGAACCGGGTCCATGTTCTCTACGTTCTTAGTCTTAGTGGAAGGACTTCAGAACCGGGTCCATGTTCTCTACGTTCTTAGTCTTAGTGGAAGGACTTCAGAACCGGGTCCATGTTCTCTACGTTCTTAGTCTTAGTGAGGACTTCAGAACCAGGTCCATGTTCTCTACGTTCTTAGTCTTAGTGAGGACTTCAGAACCGGGTCCATGTTCTCTACGTTCTTAGTCTTAGTGAGGACTTCAGAACCGGGTCCATGTTCTCTACGTTCTTAGTCTTAGTGAGGACTTCAGAACCGGGTCCATGTTCTCTACGTTCTTAGTCTTAGCGAGGACTTCAGAACCGGGTCCATGTTCTCTACGTTCTTAGTCTTAGTGGAAGGACTTCAGAACCGGGTCCATGTTCTCTACGTTCTTAGTCTTAGTGGAAGGACTTCAGAACCGGGTCCATGTTCTCTACGTTCTTAGTCTTAGTGAGGACTTCAGAACCAGGTCCATGTTCTCTACGTTCTTAGTCTTAGTGAGGACTTCAGAACCGGGTCCATGTTCTCTACGTTCTTAGTCTTAGTGAGGACTTCAGAACCGGGTCCATGTTCTCTACGTTCTTAGTCTTAGTGAGGACTTCAGAACCGGGTCCATGTTCTCTACGTTCTTAGTCTTAGCGAGGACTTCAGAACCGGGTCCATGTTCTCTACGTTCTTAGTCTTAGTGGAAGGACTTCAGAACCGGGTCCATGTTCTCTACGTTCTTAGTCTTAGTGGAAGGACTTCAGAACCGGGTCCATGTTCTCTACGTTCTTAGTTTTAGTGGAAGGACTTCAGAACCGGGTCCATGTTCTCTACGTTCTTAGTCTTAGTGAGGACTTCAGAACCAGGTCCATGTTCTCTACGTTCTTAGTCTTAGTGAGGACTTCAGAACCGGGTCCATGTTCTCTACGTTCTTAGTCTTAGTGAGGACTTCAGAACTGGGTCCATGTTCTCTACGTTCTTAGTCTTAGTGAGGACTTCAGAACCGGGTCCATGTTCTTTACGTTCTTAGTCTTAGTGAGGACTTCAGAACCGGGTCCATGTTCTCTACGTTCTTAGTCTTAGTGGAAGGACTTCAGAACCGGGTCCATGTTCTCTACGTTCTTAGTCTTAGTGGAAGGACTTCAGAACCGGGTCCATGTTCTCTACGTTCTTAGTCTTAGTGAGGACTTCAGAACCGGGTCCATGTTCTCTACGTTCTTAGTCTTAGTGGAAGGAGTTCAGAACCGGGTCCATGTTCTCTACGTTCTTAGTCTTAGTGAGGACTTCAGAACCGGGTCCATGTTCTCTACGTTCTTAGTCTTAGTGGGGACTTCAGAACCGGGTCCATGTTCTCTATGTTCTTAGTCTTAGTGAGGACTTCAGAACTGGGTCCATGTTCTCTACGTTCTTAGTCTTAGTGGAAGGACTTCAGAACCGGGTCCATGTTCTCTACGTTCTTAGTCTTAGTGGAAGGACTTCAGAACCGGGTCCATGTTCTCTACGTTCTTAGTCTTAGTGAGGACTTCAGAACCGGGTCCATGTTCTCTACGTTCTTAGTCTTAGTGGAAGGAGTTCAGAACCGGGTCCATGTTCTCTACGTTCTTAGTCTTAGTGAGGACTTCAGAACCGGGTCCATGTTCTCTATGTTCTTAGTCTTAGTGAGGACTTCAGAACCGGGTCCATGTTCTCTACGTTCTTAGTCTTAGTGAGGACTTCAGAACCGGGTCCATGTTCTCTATGTTCTTAGTCTTAGTGAGGACTTCAGAACTGGGTCCATGTTCTCTACGTTCTTAGTCTTAGTGGAAGGACTTCAGAACCGGGTCCATGTTCTCTACGTTCTTAGTCTTAGTGGAAGGACTTCAGAACCGGGTCCATGTTCTCTACGTTCTTAGTCTTAGTGAGGACTTCAGAACCGGGTCCATGTTCTCTACGTTCTTAGTCTTAGTGGAAGGAGTTCAGAACCGGGTCCATGTTCTCTACGTTCTTAGTCTTAGTGAGGACTTCAGAACCGGGTCCATGTTCTCTATGTTCTTAGTCTTAGTGAGGACTTCAGAACCGGGTCCATGTTCTCTACGTTCTTAGTCTTAGTGGAAGGACTTCAGAACCGGGTCCATGTTCTCTACGTTCTTAGTCTTAGTGAGGACTTCAGAACCGGGTCCATGTTCTCTACGTTCTTAGTCTTAGTGAGGACTTCAGAACCGGGTCCATGTTCTCTACGTTCTTAGTCTTAGTGAGGACTTCAGAACCGGGTCCATGTTCTCTACGTTCTTAGTCTTAGTGAGGACTTCAGAACCAGGTCCATGTTCTCTACGTTCTTAGTCTTAGTGAGGACTTCAGAACCGGGTCCATGTTCTCTACGTTCTTAGTCTTAGTGAGGACTTCAGAACCGGGTCCATGTTCTCTACGTTCTTAGTCTTAGTGAGGACTTCAAAACCGGGTCCATGTTCTCTACGTTCTTAGTCTTAGTGAGGACTTCAGAACCGGGTCCATGTTCTCTACGTTCTTAGTCTTAGTGAGGACTTCAGAACCGGGTCCATGTTCTCTACGTTCTTAGTCTTAGTGGAAGGACTTCAGAACCGGGTCCATGTTCTCTACGTTCTTAGTCCTAGTGAGGACTTCAGAACCGGGTCCATGTTCTCTACGTTCTTAGTCTTAGTGGAAGGACTTCAGAACCGGGTCCATGTTCTCTACGTTCTTAGTCTTAGTGAGGACTTCAGAACCGGGTCCATGTTCTCTACGTTCTTAGTCTTAGTGAGGACTTCAGAACCGGGTCCATGTTCTCTACGTTCTTAGTCTTAGTGAGGACTTCAGAACCGGGTCCATGTTCTGGACTTCAGAACCGGGTCCATGTTCTCTACGTTCTTAGTCTTAGTGAGGACTTCAGAACCGGGCCCATGTTCTCTATGTTCTAAGTCTTAGTGGTGATGTAGAGCTGAGTGTCGTCTGCATAGTGATGGTAGCTGATGGTTTTTTTTAGCTTTCACCCTTGAATCTCTGCCTTGCTAATAATAAATAAAATAGACGGTATCTTCAGTGAAACAGCTTCATGACTCTTAAACGTTTTCACTCTTACAAGCAGAAACTTCAGTGAATGTCGTTGGGATTTTAGATTAAAGACACAAAGTAGAACACAGCTGTGCGGTGGAGGAACATGCTAACCTGCTTCTAGAGCCGCCGTTTGCTGCAGCTGCAGCTTCTCTTCTTCTCGCCGCTTCATGATGAAGACCAGGTTTGTGGCGTGAACAGCTACCAATGTCTCAGTTGGCAGGTTCTCCCACCTGAGCTGTGCATCTCTGCAGCTCCTCCAGAGTTAGCCTGGGCCTCCTGGCTGACGTCCATGTCCTGGTAGGTCTGCAGGTGCTCCATCCTCTCTCCAGGTCCACATGATATTCAGAGTTCTGGATGTTGTTGTAGAACCTGATCCTGCTGTAAACTGGAACAGAACCTCCTCCCTAAATTAATTAAATTTAGGACTCTGGTGACAGTTTTTATAAATGCTGAAGTTGGTTATGCACTAATCGTTCTCATTAAATCCCGTTAAACTTTGTGGTTTGTTTGTTTTTGAATGATAAGAACAAAAATGTCTGCAGCTTTTATTTAAGGAGCGTCAGCAGCAGCAAACAGTCTGATTTTCACAGAACGTCTGTTTAAACTTCAGGTCAGGAGGTTTTCTCCTGAAACCATCAGTCTGGTCTCAGCCTTTCTGAGGAACGAGTCGAGCTGTCGTTCCTAATCTGCCAACACGTTCTCTGCAGATCCAGGAGTAGAACGTCAGCCACCGTCCCTCCTTCTTCCTCTTCTTCCTCTTCTTCCTCCTCCTCCTCCTCCTGTGGACCGTTGCAGGGGTTGGGGGGAGTTGGTGGCGTGTTTGAACGGGTCAGGCTCTTGTTTGTATTTCCCTCACATGGTCGTCTTGACATCAGATCCCAACATTTCTCAGCGTACGTTCCTCCCAGAGGACGTCAGACAGCTTCAAATGAACATTTCTCTAGAGGTTCTCCCCCATGTGGGGGTGGGGGGGGGTGGGGGGTGGGGGGGGGCTCCACTGCAGCAGATCTCCTCTTAGGAACAAAATCACACAGTGTTTGTCTTTATAAAAGGCAGACGTTCTTATCCTTACATTTGTATCTTTGCGCATTGATTACTGTAATGATCTCCTGTCTGGGTCACTAAGGAAAAGTTTTAGACGCCTGCAGATGGTTCAGATCTAGCTGCTGTCATCTTGACCAAAAACTGGGAGATACGAGCTGATCACCTCAGGACTGACATCCTTTCACTGGTCGCCTCGTCAGGTTGGAGCAGATTTTAAGATCTTGATGCTCACCTAAAAAGCTGTAAATGGTTCTTCTTATCTATCGACCTTCTGCACCTGTACGTTCCTCCCCGTCCTCTTTGATCTCAGGTTCTCCTAAAGGTTCCTAAGGCTGAAAGGAAAACTGTAGAGGAGCTTTGTCTCTGTGGATCAGTCTCCCTGCAGACATTCGTTAGACTTGTTCTGTGGAAGTTTTTAAAGCTAAACTGGTAAAACTGTTCTGCAGCCTAATCTGATGCCTAAACTATATTGTTTAAATATTGGTGTTTCCTTTAGTTCTCATGTTTTTTTTAATTGTATTCTTCTATTTACTACTTTAATCCCCTATTGTTCAGCACTTTGAATGAAAGCGCTGTATAAAGTTATTATTATATAGAGCCGCCGTCGTCCTCTGAGTGAAATGCTGTAGCTGCTCTCAGCCGTCCACCGGCGCCGCTAACCGGGTCGGACCGGTTCTGACTCTCTGTGGTCACAGTTTCCTCTCCTCTCCTTTCCTGTGAGCGAAGACGCTGCATTTTGACCCTGGAGACCTTTTAGCAACCCAGAACCCACCGTAGAACCACAGGAGTCTGTAGTCCTGGATCTGTAGTTCTGGATCTGTAGGTCTGGATCTGTAGTTCTGGATCTGTAGGTCTGGATCTGTAGTTCTGGATCTGTAGTTCTGGATCTGTAGGTCTGGATCTGTAGTTCTGGATCTGTAGGTCTGGATCTGTAGTTCTGGATCTGTAGTTCTGGATCTGTAGGTCTGGATCTGTAGTTCTGGATCTGTAGTTCTGGATCTGTAGTTCTGGATCTCCTCCTGCAGCAGCCGCTCCACCCTTGATGCCCCTCTGTTGTATTCATGAGGGTTAATAGCAACTTGATGTAAATTCAGCTCTGATCCATCTAACTTCCTCCTAGTTTCCCTCCAGGCAAAAAGACTTTTCATTTACTGCATCACAGGTTTGGATCAGCGGTTCTCCAGGTTCTCCTTTGGACAGTCTGAGTCTGAATCTTTCCAGGAACCACATAGAAATGATGAGAGCGACTCTGGTGCCGGCTGACCCAGCGGATCACCCTGTAGGAGCCAACGTCCTATTTCCTGCCTCCCAGACGCCGATAACTGTCGTTCCTACGTTTAACCGGATAAACGGTTGTTTTTGGCCAACGAAGATGGATTCTCTGGCTGATGTAACGCCGGTTCATCGGCCTGACTTTAGGAGGCTTTTTATATCTTAGTGGGTCACGGGTTAGAAAAGATAAACATTCCTCTGGAAATGATCGGGACTGACGGTGAAAACGGTGAAAACGTCCGGCAGTAATAAAGCAACATTTTACCTGGAAGAGGTTAAACTAAATATGCACCATGAGTCCTTGCAGAGTCCTGCTACAGGCAAACACCATGCAGGAAGACCTCAGGCCTGGAATTGAACCCAGGACCCTCTGGCTGCAAGGCAGCAGTGCTACAGACTGCAGTGGAGCCAAAACCACGACGGATAGAGAAAAACAAAAGAAATCCAACAACGGCGGAGACAAAATCCTGATTTTTAGCCCGGAGACATAAATATGAAAAATAGTTCAGAAATAATTCATAGTAAACATGTAAATTCAAGAAGGAAAACGTTTAAAATTAAGTCCAAAAACATGACGATCAGTGGCATGATGTAACGATTTAAATGGTTAATAATAAAATAAATGTTAAACCATAAATAGATAAATGACGCTAAAGTCTGGGATGTGCTGTTTTTGTCCGTCAGCTGAATAAAACTCACTTAGAGTCACAAAAGTTATCGACCTTTTAAAAAAACGACCCTAATAACTACTATGATAAATTTGTGTTATTTTCATTTATTCCTATTTTCTGACGTTTTTATGTTTTGCTTTGGGTTTATCAGCCAAAACCTCTGATTCTGTTTTTCACTTTTCATTAAATTCAACAAGAACTGAAGATTTCCCCTTTGATCAAAATTATAATGATTATAACGTTATAATTATTATAATTATTATAATTATCATAATATATATAATTATTGTAATTATCAAAGTTATAATGATCATAATGACAGGTACTTTCATTATAAACCTCAGCCACCATTCTATCCATCATCATCCATCCACCCATTCATCCATCCATCCATCCATCCATCATCCATCCATTCATCATCCATCCATCCATCCATCCATCCATTCATTCTCCATCCATCCATCCATCCATCCATCCATCCACCCATCCATCCATCCATCCATCCATCCATCCATCCATCCATCCATCTATCCATTCATTCATCATCGATCCATCATCCATCCATTCATCATCCATCCATCCATCCATCCATCCATTCATTCTCCATCCATCCATCCATCCATCCATCCATCCATCCATCCATCTATCCATTCATTCATCATCGATTCATCATCCATCCATCCATCCATCCATTCATCATCCATCCATCCATCCATCATCCATCCATCCATCCATCCATCCATATATCCATCCATCCACCATCCATCCATCCATCCATCCATCTTTCCATTCATTCATCATTGATTCATCATCCATCCATCCATCCATCCATCCATCATCCATCTATCCATCCATCCATTCATCATCCATTCATCATCCATCCATCCATCCATCCATCCATCCATCATCCATCCATCCATCCATTCATTATCCATCCATCATCCATCCATCCATCCATCCATCCATCCATCATCCATCATTCATCCATCATCCATCCATCCATTCATCATCCATCCATCCATCCATCCATCCATCCATATATCCATCCATCCACCATCCATCCATCCATCCATCTATCCATTCATTCATCATCGATTCATCATCCATCCATCCATCCATCCATCATCCATCCATCCATCCATCCATTCATCATCCATTCATCATCCATCCATCCATCCATCCATCATCCATCCATCCATCCATCCATCCATCCATCCACCATCCATCCATCCATCCATCCATCTATCCATTCATTCATCATCGATTCATCATCCATCCATCCATCCATCCATCATCCATCCATCCATCCATCCATCCATTCATCATCCATTCATCATCCATCCATCCATCCATCCATCCATCCATCCATCCATCCATCCATCCATCATCCATCCATCCATTCATTATCCATCCATCATCCATCCATCCATCCATCCATCCATCCATCCATCCATCATCCATCATTCATCCATCCATCCACCATCCATCCATCCATCCATCCATCCATCCATCCATCCATTCATTATCCATCCATCCATCCATCCATCCATCCATCCATCCATCCATCCATCCTTCATCCATCCATCCATCCATCCATCCATCCATCATCCATCCATCCATCCATTAATCATCCATCCATCCATCCATCCATCCATCCATCCATCCATCCATCCATCCATCCATCCATCCAAACTGCTTCAGTTTCCACTGAATCAGAGACAAAGATCTTCTCCTCTTTCTGCTGCTTCCTGGAAAACTGCAGCAAGAACAGAAATCCTCCAGATTTTAAAACACCTTTTAAAGCAATGCGAAAAAATCATAATTTCAAGCCTGCCCTTGTTTTTATGTTTTGTTTTTAACTCTATTCCCTTTTAAGTGCCAACATAATGTTTTATGATGATGATTATTATTATATGACGTTGTTGCAGGTCTCGTCAGTGAGATAAAAGTAAAGAAATACGTTAAGTCTCATTAACTCTTCTCTCCCTTTGCTCCAGGTGCAACAGCCTCATCCTGTGGGAACACCTGGTCCTGTGCGAGCCAATCAGAGCCCCTCACCTGTCAGGCAGAGGGTATCCCAGCAGGCTTTGCTACTGGGGAAAGGTCTCAAAGGGTCGGGCCAAGACCAGGTGCTGCTGAGAGCTCAGATGGTAAAAACACACCTTACCGCCAAGCTCTAGGTGCTGCGTTCAGGTTCATCAGGAAAAAGCTGTATTCAGCTGGAAAAGCTGGAAAAGCTGCAGGCTGCTCTAAAACCAGGCGTATAAAAACCTTTTGGTTTGTCAGCTAAATGCGTCTGACGTGTTTCCTGCGTTCAGATGCAGAATATTAAATTATTCTCCAGATAAAACTCCATTTGAGCCACAGAGAGGATTATTTACAAGCGACGCTTTTCCATTTGTTTAACCTTCATAAAAAGGTACAAGCAAAACGTAACTTTAAATATAATTATCAGATCTGGTGTATTTTTTCAGTTTCATTGAAAACTCAATAATGTATTACTGATAAGAGAGATAGGCTTTTATTGATCTCACGTTGGAGAAATTCTCTTGATGAATCTTAATAATGTTCCTGAACGTTTACTGCTGTTAGATAAATTATCATTTGTGATCTGGACCATATTGGATCTTTGTGTGAATAAACAATGGAAGCGTTATTAGACGTAAACCTGATTATGTTGGAGATGTTTCTGCGTGGATGTAAGGCCCGCCTTCATCAAGTCCTCTGATTACACCTTTATAATCTGCTCCTCTGACGTAGCTCTGCTGCAGGAACTTCACAGCTTCAGACGCATGAAGCTGCAGAAGCTGCAGAAGCTGCAGAAGCTGCAGACGCTGCTGAAGCTGCAGAAGCTGCTGAAGCTGCAGGAACTTCAGAAGCTGCAGAAGCTGCAGAAGCTGCTGAAGCTGCTGAAGCTGCAGAAGCTGCAGGAACTTCAGAAGCTGCTGAAGCTGCAGACGCTGCAGACGCTGCTGACGCTGCTGAAGCTTCAGAAGCTGCTGAAGCTGCAGACAAACACTGGTGTTCTGCTGTTCAGCTTTGCCTTCCTGCTTGCCTCCGTTTATTTCCTCCTCCCTCTCTTCTTCTGTCTCCTCCCGTCTCCTCGCAGCTCATTCTTACGTCCGCTATGCGACCTGCGCAGTCACCCTCCTCTTCCTCCTCCGCCCCTTCCTCTAACCCCGCCTCCGCTCAGGTGAGCCCCGCTGGACGCTCGGTGCATGCTTCAGCACTTCTTCCTCTATGCTGCTGGTGGAGCTCTGCAGCAGCTTCCTCTCCTGGTCGCTGAGCTCTGGCTGGTCTGATGATGAAGGTCTGATGAAGGACTTTAACCTCCCTCTGTCTCCCCCTGCAGCTCCAGAGCCTCACCTTGAGGCCTCCGCCCCCCGGGACTCTCACCATCCCCCCGTCTCTGCGGCTGAAGCCCCCCCCCTCGGCCCCGCCGCCCCTCTCCCGCCCCACCGTCCCCGTCTTCCCCCCCCTGAGGCCGCGGCCGCAGCCCAGCGGCACGGAGAGCCCGACCACGCCCAGCCGCCACCTCGCCGTCCCGCCTCCAAGTAGGTCCTGAATGTGAGCGTTAGGCTGGTTCTGCTGAACGTCAGGCTGGTTCTGATGATTTTATCCATTTAAATGAAGCTTTATGTTTGCTACTATGATTTAAAATTTAAAAAACAATGTGAATGTATAATTCTGACATCTATTACATATATATATAGTTCATTTAGTTTAAAAATAATAATAATAATTATAATTATAATTATATATATATATATATATATATATATATATATATATATATATATATATATATCCCTCCCTATATCTATATATCTATATATCTGTATATCTATCTATCTATCTATCTATCTATCTATCTATATATATATATATTTTTTTTTTTAAATAACTGAACTAATATCTGCTAGGTCAAAATTATTAAAAGTGGCAATTTTCTTTCCAAATGCCTTATTAACTTATATATATGAAAGTTAATAAGGTATATGTAAAGAAAATTGCCACTTTTAATAATTTTGACCTAGCAGATATTAGTTCAGTTATTTAAAAAAAAATAAATATATATATATATAGATAGATAGATAGATAGATAGATATACAGATATATAGATATATAGATATAGGGAGGGATATATATATATATATATATATATATATATATATATATATATATATATATATATATATATATATATATATTTATTTAAATTATTGTTTTAAGTGAACACAAAAAGAGTTTCACGATTTATCGTATATCACATTGCTGTTATCGGCTTGGAGTGTTTTTCTAGACATCATTATCAATTTTTTTAGTATTACATTATCATTATACATTATCATTATACATTAGACTGGTGTGCGTCTTTCATTTACAGTTAAATTTTATCCATTTAAATCAACCTTTATCTTTGTTACTATGCTTTAAAATCTAAAAAAGAATATGAATCTATAATTCTGACATATATTAAATATATATATATATTAAATATATATATATTAAATATATATATATATATATATATATATATATATATATATATATATATATATATATATATATATATATATATATATATATATATATATAGATATATTTAGTGGTTTTTTTTCTTTTTTTTGGATACATTTAAAAATAAGTTTTTGGAAACAAAGTTGCCCCTTTTAATAATTTTGACATAACATATGTTAATTCAGTCACTTTTACCGCTGTTGGCCATAAGAGCCCAGAAGCTCGGCTGTAATGTTGCAGCTCTCTGGTTCTCCTCCCTCTGACTCTGGATGAAGACGCTCAGAGCAGCAGAACAACTCCTGCTGCTTTTAGTGTGTTCTCCACACTTTATCCTAAAAACTGGAGCTTTAGGCATTATTTTCTCCTGAAAACACCACAGATTTCTCACAAAGTCCTCACTGAGTCATCATGGTCTTCATCCAGAATGAAAGGCGTGTTTATTCTTTAATAGGGCGGTTCTCTGCAGAGTAAAGCTAAATGTAATGAGAACCAGAGAACCTCTCTATTTATAAACTAATGGTGATGATGTGAGATCTTTAGTGATGTTACGTCTGAATTCTCACAGCTCTCTATTCTCCAGTTCGAGCCGTCCCTCTGAGGCCGAGGCTTCACTCGCCCACCGCTCACCGAGTCTCCGCCCCCCGCCAGACCGCCGCCCTCCAGCCCATCGCCGCCGCCCCCTGCGGTCCGGCCGCGCCCGCCGCCAGGCCGCCGTCCGGCCCGAGGAGCTGCCCGCCGCCGCCGGCCGCTCTGGGCCCGCCGCCGTCCGCCGCCGGCCGCTTCGAGCGCTCGCCGTCAGCCGCCAGGCAGCTGCAGATCATCGCCCTGTCGTCCAATCAGCAGCCGCCGGCCGCCGCCTACGCCCGCCCCGCGGTGCCGTCCAAGCCCGCCGAGCCTCCTCCGCCTCCGCCGCCTCCCGGCCAATCAAAACGGACTCTGAGCAAGGACGACGGCGGTCTCCTCCCCTTGAATCCCTCCTCCTCTCCGCTCACGCTGACCAAGAGGAGGGAGGCGAAGGAGAGCGAGGAGCGAGGAGGGAAGGCGGGGCTCAGAGAGGAGCGCGGCGGCGGCAGAGAGCTGCAGGTGGAGAAGGAGGTCCAGACGGAGACGGTGAAGCTGGAGAAGCCGGCTGAGGAGCAGGAGGCCGGACCCAAACGGGCCCGGGACCGCATGGAGGAGGAGGAGGCAGAGAGGAGAGGGACGGGGAAGAAGAGGAGGGTGGAGGAGGAAGGAGAGGACGCCTCCCACGGCCGGACCGGCCCGCTTCAGAACCAGAACTCAGAACCGGGTCCGGGCGCCATCAGAGACGCTGAGCCGGTCCCGGTTAAAACCCCGTTAAAAGGAACCGTCCCGGTCCAAACCCCAGGAACAGAACCCGACCCGGTGGAACCAGCGCCGGTACCGGGACCGGTTCCCTTTAAAGCGTTGGTGAAAGGACCCGTTTCAGCTAAAACCCAAGCGAAAGCGCTGGTTCCGGTACCGATACCGGTAACCGGACCAGCACCGGTAAAAGGACTGGCTTCAACCCAGACTTCAGCAACAGAACCCGTTCCAGTCGAAGCACCGGTACCAGGACCGGTTCTGGTCCAGACACCAGTACCAGGACCGGTTCTCGTTAAAGCCTCAGTAAAAGGACCCGTTTTGACTCAAGTACCAGGACCGGTTCCGGCCCAAACGCCGGTACCAGGACCGGTTCCGGCCCAAACGCCGGCATCAGGACCAGCACCAGCTAACATCCCGGTAAAAGGACCAGCTTCAACCCAAACTCCAGTACCAGGACCGGTTCCAGTCAAAGCTCCTCTAACGGAACCACTTCCGACCCAAAAGCCAGTGGCAGAACTGGTTCCGGCCCACAAACCAGTAACAGGACACGTTCTGGTCCAGTCGCCGGCGCCAGGCCCGGTTTCCGAGGTGTCAGGGTCCAATCAGAGGCTACCAGAACCTCAGCGAGACCTCCAGCCCAGCCAGGAGGACTTCTGCGAGAACCTGTCCACGCAGTCCGACAACCAGTCAGGTAGCTCCGCCTCCAGAACCTCTGCGCTGTTATCCACACCCAGCCTGGTTCTGGCCCGCTAACCAGAACCCAAAGGTCCAGTAACAGCAGTCTAGTCTCTGCCCTCTGACCGTCGTTCTCACGGCGCATTAAAGTCGATTTGGCTCCAAATTAAGACGCTGAGGCGCCGTAAATCTCACATCTGACAGAAAATAAGATCCAAACTGTTAAAAAAAAAAAAACGGATCCAGGCTGATTGATTTGTGTCGGTTCAGAAAACGCAGAAGAAGAAGAGACGAGCTGTTCTGCAGCAAAGAGAAGAAGAGTTACCGAACGTCAGGAGCCGAAATTTAGCCTTTGGTTCAATTCAATTCAATTCAATTCAATTTTATTTATATAGCGCCAAATCATGAAACATGTCATCTCAAGGCACTTTACAAAGTCAAGTTCAATCATATTATACAGATTGGGTCAGATTATACAGATTGGTCAAAAATGTCCTATATAAGGAAACCAGTTGATTGCATCAAAGTCCCGACAAGCAGCATTCACTCCTGGGGAACCGTAGAGCCACAGGAAGAGTCATCTGCATTGTACATGGCTTTGCTGCAATCCCTCATACTGAGCAAGCATGAAGCGACAGTGGGAAGAAAAACCACCCATTAACGGGAAAAAAAAAACCTCCGGCAGAACCGGGCTCAGTATGAACGGTCATCTGCCTCGACCGACTGGGGTTACAGAAGACAGAACAGAGACACAACAAGAGAAACAAAAAGCACAGAAGCACACATTGATCTAGTAATCTGTTCTACATTAGATGGTAGTAGCGGGTGAGCCGTCTTCTCTGGATGATGTCACAGTTAACAGAACGCCAGACCAGGTGTACCTACTATGAAGAAAAAGAGAGAGAACAGAAAGTTAAAGCAGAAATGACAACACATAATGCATAATTGAAGAACAGTAGAACTCAATATAGTGAGAAAATTAGATCCTGATATACTCCAGTAGCCTAAGCCTATAGCAGTAAAACTATAAAGGTAGCTGAGAGTAACATGAGTCACTAGTTATAATTTTTGTCAAAAAGGAAAGTTTTAAGCCTAGTCTTAAAAGTAGACAGGGTGTCTGCCTCACGGACCAAAACTGGGAGTTGGTTCCACAGGAGAGGAGCCTGATAGCTAAAGGATCTGCCTCCCATTCTACTTTTAGAGACTCTAGGAACCACCAGCAGACCTGCGGTCTGAGAGCGAAGTGCTCTGTTAGGAACATACGGGGTAATCAGAGCTCTGATATATGATGGAGCTTGATTATTAAGGGCTTTATACGTTAGAAGGAGAATTTTAAATTCTATTCTTGATTTAACAGGAAGCCAATGAAGGGAAGCTAAAATTGGAGAAATATGATCCCTCTTGTTGATTTTCATCAGAACTCTTGCTGCAGCATTTTGGATCAGCTGAAGGCTTTGAACTGCATTTTGTGGACTTCCTGATAGTAAAGAATTACAATAGTCCAGCCTTGAAGTAACAAATGCATGGACTAGTTTTTCAGCATCACTCCTGGACAGAATGTTTCTAATTTTGGCGATATTCCGGAGGTGAAAAAAGGAAACTCTGGAAACCTGTTTAATATGGGATTTAAATGACATGTCTTGGTCAAAAATAACACCAAGATTTTTTACTTTATTACCAGAGGCCAGTTTAATGCCACCCAGATTAAGTGATTGGTTAAGAAGTTTATTTTTTGAGGACTCTGGCCCAAAGATTAAAACTTCGGTCTTGTCAGAATTTAGATGCAGGAAATTTAAAGTCATCCAGCTTTTGATGTCATCAAGACATGACTGCAGTCGAAGTAATTGATTGGATTCATCAGGATTTATGGATAAATATAGCTGAGTATCATCAGCATAACAGTTCATTCTTATTCTAACGCTGACACCGTTTATTCTTCCGTTCCCATCATGTCATTTAGTTTTTATGCTTCTGTCTGGGGAAACCCTTAATTTCAACATCCAGATGTGGGGTCATGACCTTTGGCCGGTGATGTCAGGAAGTTAGTAAAAAAAACTCTGACAGGTCAGAAACCTCAGCCGTCGGCGGAGCTTTGTGGATCAGCAGCTTGTTTAGGGCAGAAACAGCTTTTAACGCTTAAACGGGTGAAAGAAAACCAGAGTTTACCTGATGGAGTGGCCATTTTTTCCAATTCAAATCAATTAAATGTTAATTATATAGCACCAATTAATATCATCTAAAGGCTCTTTCCAGAGTCAGACTCCATCAGATCCTCCAGGTTGGTGAGAAAGTTTCCTCTCTAAGGAAACCCAGCAGGTTGCATCAAGTCTCTCCAAGCAGCATTCACTCCTCCTGAAAGAGCGTAGAGCCACAGTGGACAGTCGTCTGCATTGTTGATGGCTTTGCAGCAATCCCTCATACTGAGCATGCATGAAGCGACAGTGGAGAGGAAAACTCCCCTTTAACAGGGAGGAGAACCTCCAGCAGAACCAGAACCAGGCTCAGTGTGAACGCTCATCTGCCTCCACCCACTGGGGCTTAGAGAAGACAGAGCAGAGACACAGAAAGCTCAGAAGCTCACATTGACCCAGGAGTACTTTCTATGTTAGAGAAGACAGAGCAGAGACACAGAAAGCATAGAAGCTCACATTGACCCAGGAGTACTTTCTATGTTAGAGAAGACAGAGCAGAGACACAGAAAGCACAGAAGCTCACATTGACCCAGGAGTACTTTCTATGGTAGAGAAGACAGAGCAGAGACACCTTTGACACCTTTTATGATTTAAAGTTAAATGTAGATTTTACCGTCTTGCAGCGGCAGGATTTCACGTGGCGGTTTGGTCTGAATCGTTTGCCAGCCTTTGGCTCCTCGCTGTAGAAACGATTTAATCGGCCCTTTCAGCGTTTGGGGGTCTTATTTTACCCGACATTGTCGTGTTTCATCTTCTAAATCACCCTGGTGCCCTGTAGACTCTATAATTTCAGCCATTTGTCTCCTCTGAGCTCTCTTCTACTAAAAAGCATGTTTAGTTTCTAGACTTATTTTAATTTAATAACTTACTGATCAGATTTCCGTCTCTTCTCCCCCAGCCTTGTCCAGCCTCTCCTCCCAGTCTCCCCCCTCCTCCCCCTTCATCGTCTCCTCATCAGAAAACCCGCCCCCCCTCCTCCCAGCAGACCTCAGCCTGCCGCAGCACGAGGCGCCCGAGGCCGACAAGACGCCGCCAGAGTCCCGTCGGGACCAACCCGAACCCGTCTGCCAATCAGAGGACGAGTCTGAGAGCTGTGGCCAATCGCTGGGCAGCCCCTGGGAGATGAAGGCGTGGCCTGAGGGCCGACAGGTTCTGACTCACCTGGTGGAGGGCTTCGTCATTCAGGAGGGGCTCCAACCGTTTCCTGTAAGGGCCTCAGGTGCTAAACAGTGAATACCAGACATGCTTATATATATATATATAGATAGATAGATATAGAGAGACAGATAGATATATATATAGAGAAAATAGAGAGAAAGAAAGGGAGACATTATAGAGAGAGAGAGGGATTTTATATATATACATATGTATAAATATATATAAAAATATATATATTATATATTAGATATATAGAGAGAGATATTATATTTTATATAGATAGATATCTATAGATATATATTTTATATCTTATATATATATATATATATATATATCTATATATATATATATATATATATATATATATATATATTGGCCGCGTATTTATACAGTTTTATCTTTTTGCTGAGTAAATATAACATCATAAATATAACTTTTATATATTTATATTTATCATAACCTTTTACCTGATTAAATCTATGCAGACATTTAAAACAAAGAAATATTTTTATTCATTTAAACTAATTGGGGGGGTGGGAAATCCCTCATTCTTATCACTATTGCAAATAAACTATTTAATAAAATAGTAGTACTGAAAAAACAAGTAGACTTTGTAAAGGTTTAATTTGGTTAATAAATTAAATTATTTATTTATTCATTAATTTGCCTGCCTGCACATTTTTTTCAGAATTAGAAAGAAGCTAAATTAAAGGAACAACAATTGTTATTTTTAAGAGTCATAAACCTGATTTTTAGTTTATATTTTACGTAGGGCTGGGCAAGTTAACGCGTTAATTTCGTGTTAATTCATTAGACTATTAACGGCGATATTAATTTTATCGCGCACTAACGCATGTTGCTCACATGCTTTCAGTCAGTGTCAGTCAGCACGCGCGCTGAATGCAGCGCGCTGTCACGGCACACATGGCTCAGCGACGCCAGCCAATCAGCACGCAGGCTCAGCCTGGCCCGCCCACTCAGCTCTCACACAAACTTAATACACAAACAGCTGAGAGAGAACGCAGCAGCGAAAAAACATGAACAGAGGAAGTAGCACCGTTTGGCTTTATTTTAATACCGTAAATGAAATCAAGCTGTATGTTTTGTAAAAAGCCGGTTCATTTAAGTGGAAACACAACAAATTTATCTAAGCACGTGAAAAAACATGAAAACGTCGAGCCCCAGAAACGGAGAGAGGAGACGAAACTTCTGTCATTGCCCCGACAGACCCACAGACGTCTCTGACTGAGGCGTTTCAGTCCTCCAGGGAACATCCAGGTAGATCAGTGGTCATCTTCAGCAGCAGTTCATGTTAACTTTCAAAGTAGATATTATCTTTCGTATGTTACTGGAGCCCACACAGAAAATGTAATTAAGACCTTGAAAGAACCCAGTACATATATTAAAAAGTGTTATTTAAGATAAGATAACATTAGCTAATCCTTTTTTTATCCCACGACGGGGAAATTTATAGGATTAAAGCAACAGGCAGGTGCACACAACACAGACAAAATTACATAAGGATTTAAATATATAAGAGGTGGATTAGCGAAAAAACACTGAACATAAAATTATTGTTATTATTATTATTATTATTATTTAATTGTAATAATAAAATAAAAACCCAAAAGGTCAACAGTTTCATGATACATCAAGCTTAGGGACTGGCTAATATACAGCAGGTCAAAAAAGGCCATATTTTGGCTGCAGTGCTTGCTGTTCTCTTATGAAGAAAAGATCAACTAGTGCACTAAATTCAATAGATGGGTTGAAAATATCCTGTATAAAATAAGATAAGTGCTACAAATGTTACAACACTTTTGTTCATATGGCAGCAGAACATTAAAATAAAAGTGCTCTTTACACTACTTTTGAATTCATTCTTGGAGTTTGCGCATACAATGCGATTAATCATGATTAATCGGGCAAATTATGCGATTAATCGCGATTAAAAATTTTAATCGTTGCCCAGCCCTAATTTTACGTTTTCTTTAAATTTGTCCTGATTGTGTGCTGGTCGTTATTATCTGCGGGTTATAAACAGGAAGGTGTGGTTGTGTAAATGAAGCTGCTGGTTAATTAATGAACCGATGACCTACCTGTGCTCTGTCACCCAGGTGAACCGCTCCTCGCTGCTGGTCCCTGACCAGGTGAGCAAAGCCCAGGAAGTGAACGGGACCAATGGGAGAGCGGCGCTGCCCGCGGCGGACCCCGTGAAGCCGGCGGCGCCGTCCACAGACTCAGAGGAAGAGGACGGCGGAGACGAAGGCGACCTGGGGAACAGTAAGGAGCCGCCTGCTGCACACCTGTCCCCAGGTGACGCCCGGCTGACCCCACCATGTCTCCTGTGTCTCCCTCAGAGTCGGGCCACAGAGATCGCACGGTGCTGCACTGCCAGTTCTGCGGGAAACGAGGCCACGCCCACAACTTCATGCGGTCCAAACGCTTCTGCTCCACGTCCTGCGCGCGCGGGTGAGAACGCCGCCGCTACCTGTGCAGCACCGCTGAGGAAAAAACGGGACTAAAACTAGTGAAATTAGTGCATTTGTCCTTAATTTGAGCAGGAAAATAAAACGATCTACCTGTGGACTGAGTTTTTACCCCTAAATAAGATAATTAGATATAATGCACGGGAAATAAGACGATGGAGATGAGTCGTTTCTCATTCCATTGGCAGATAAACTCATTTACCGACTCAAATCAAGCACAAATCCTCCCATTTAAAGAAAATTCCTCTTACTTTTAGTTCCCTTTTTGCAGTGAAACCCAAAGCGAGACGGAGGCCGGTTGTTGTGTCGTTGCATCTTTTCTCTTCCAAGCAGCCGGACTAACCTGCCGGCTGTAGAAGCGCTGCTTATCGGAGCCTCTCCAGGCTTTCTGACCATCTTCTGAGGCTCCTCTTTAGATGTTGTCTGCTTATTTAAACCGGGTACCAGACCGTTTTCAGCACAAACTCTGACCTGAGAATCATTCTGGCATAAAATGGTCCTAAACTGCATCAGAGCGCAGCAGGCAGCCTGTTTTTCTCACTTATTCCAGGAATCTGAGAATCATTTCCTCACACTGACGGGTTGAACATCGTGCAGCGGCTCCATGCCTCAGCAGGGATTCCCAACCCGGGGGTCCCAACCCGGGGGTCCCAACCCGGGGGTCCCAACTCGGGGGTCCCACTACGGCTTCACTAGGAGGAACACTGCAAGTGTTTTTAGCACATGTACAGATTACTAACTGTCTAAAACAGGAAGTAAAGTGTTAGTTGTGAACAGCTGCTGCATGCAGAAACCGCCCCTTTAAAGTGGGTTTATTGAATCTAAAGTGTAAAAAAACAAACATCAGCAGCAGTTTTATTCTGTGCATTTTGTCCCTAAAACAGCAGAAAAACTCCCTCACCGAGCAGATTTTGGCTCCTTTCTCTGCAAACTGACACAAATGGAGCAACGAGACAATTAAAAACATATTTGGCAACATTTAGAAGGAAATGCATCGCTTCCTTATAGCGTTCGCTTGTTGTGTGAACAAAGATTGACTCTGATAAACCGTTTCAACATTTGATCGACGCATAATGTGTGACTGATTCTGTACAATTAAACTGAAAAACAGAAAAATCTAAAGAATAAAAAGCCTCGGTAACCTAGTTGTTGATGCACCTTTTGATTTAATTTAATTAATTTAGTTTCCTTCAGTTCAGCCCTTTGTTTCTAAATGTGGGATTTTTCCTCACATTTGCTCATTTGCATATTTTATCAGAAGCGATAAGAAGCAGGAGTTTCACAAAGTATCAGCAGAGGAGGGTGGAGGGGCCAGAAATTGTTCTCCAGTAAGAGTACCTCAATATATTTTTACTCAAATAAGAGTAAAAAGTATTCAGCCAAGCAATTACTCAAGTAAGATTAAACAAAAAGTATTCTGTAAGGCTACTGAGTGACTAATCATAACAGCTGATGATTTAATATTAGAAAAATATGTAATCGGACAGAAAAAAATATAAAGTTACATGTAAATTCTGGTATTTAAAAGACAAAAATGAAAAAAGTAAAGAATAACATAGTTACAAAACAAACTAATTCAGGCAGAAGAAACACTTTTCTAAATAGTTTTTTTCAACAGTAAACCTGAAATCAATGCTTACAGCAGTTAATGTATATCAGCATGTTAGAACAGTTCAAAGTACTTCCAATGACAATATCTACTGTTTACTGAACGTTCATCTGACCTCCATGAGGCTCAATGAGCTCAGCAGATAGAAAATAACATTAAAACAACAAAATAATAAAAATAAGAAGTCTCACTTTAACATAAACTCCAGGTTTTTATCTCTCTGGTGCATTTTTGGTTAAAACTAGTTTGTTCTTTATTCATGAAGTTACTCACAGCAGGAAGAGGAGCCAGAAATTAGAGAGTAGAGAAGCGATACTGGAGTAATAATATGACTGAAGTAAATGTAAAAAGTACAGAGCAGTAAAGCCAATCCTAAAAATACATTTTGTTCAAACAATTAGTAAATGTAAATTAGTAAATGTAACTGAGTAAATGTAAGTAGTTAGTCCGCACCTCTGGGTGTCAGTCAGGAGAAGCGATAGAAACTGGTCTGGGAGGCCAGCAGTAACCTTAAAGGAGCTGCAAGTCCTGCTTGTGTTGCACAATCTGCCGTATTCATGTGTTTGACCTAAGATTACAAAACCGGTTCTTTTCTCCCAAAAAGGAAACATCCAGACGTGACTAACGAGTTACCTACGGCTGCATAAAGTACATTTAACCCAGATTAACCCTGCTGTGCGTCCTGTTAACAGAGATCCACAGAGCAGATGATGGCGGCAGCATCAGGCCCTTCATCTGTCTGCCAGAAAACGTCTTTGTCAGCATCATAGTCCACTGAGCTATATTATACACTGGAGTGCTAATCACCGTCTGTTTGAACGAGTCGCTGTGAAGCCACCAGCCGCCATATTGGTACTCCCTATTCCCCCCCAGTAACTAGGGAATATGTGCGCTACAGCATCGAATAACGAGGATTTTCTCATGTTCAGGGGGGGCTTAAGACTTTTAAAATGTCAAATGCCATATACTTTTATGTTATGTTCTAAAACTATCAAGTACTGAGAAAGTCATGTGCTGAAATATTTTGCATTTTATTCATTTAAATATATATGTTTTACATTTATAAATATATAAATAACAATATAGAAAAACATATATTTACATATGTGTATATGTATATATATACATATATACATATACTTATATATACATATATATATATATATATTTAATATGAATAACATGTAAAATATTTCAGCACCTAATTTCCTAGTAGTTGATAGTGTTAGTACATCCACTGACTGTAGAATTACCTGTGAAACGTTTTCACACAGCCAGAAAAATTCTTGTTGTTGCAACCAAATCCTGTGGGATTCTGGGAGAGTAGGGAGGAGCAAGATGGCGGCCAGTGACTTCAGTTTGTCGGCTAAATCAGCATTCCAGTGTATTATATAGCTCAGTGTCATGAAATGCCTGTTAAACGTGAGGGAAGCAGGTTCTGGCCTCGCCTGCTGCTGTCCTGCAGCGCTGGAGACCAGCAGCAGCAGCAGCAGCAGCAGCGGCGCCGGCAGGATGTGGTTCTGTGGTACCTGAAGAGGCAGACAGGTGTTTAATGCAGAGCCGAGCCTGAATCAGAGCAGCAGAACCACAGCGTCTGGACTCACCTCTCACCGCACCTTTGGCTTTCTCTTTCAGGTTCAACGTCCGGCTGACGAAGCGCCTGAGGGCGCTGAGCGCCGGCAGCCGGTCGGAGAGGCCCCGCCCGGCTCTGAACCGGGCCGAGTCGGTACCAGGGAAACCGCTGCTGCTGCGCCTGGTAGGAACCGTCGCTCTAACCCCGACACAGGTGGAAAAGTGCTGAGACAGATACAGAACCGGTTCATAAAAATATACAGATATCATCTGCATACAAGAAAACCTTCACAGAAAAATCTGAATTTTGAGGAATCTAAAAAGGTTTTTGGTTCTTGGTGTAATAAGATAAGATAAGATAAGATAGTCTTTATTGATCTCACAATGGAGAAATTCACTCGTCACATCGGCTCAAACAAGAAGGTGCAGAGTAGGGAAGTTGCATTTAGTTATATACAGTGAGTCTTCATATATACAATGGATCAGAAAGAATACCAAAAAATACAAAAAAGGAAATAGGAATGGGCATATGATGTCTTATTTACATTCTTAGTGGTCTATATATATATATATATATATATATATATATATATATATATATATAAACATATCTATATACTTAAATATATACATATATCTATGCGCCTACATACATACGTAACTACGCGTATGTACGTGCATATACATTGTATACATTTGTACATACATACACGTGTACTGACTTATGTTCAGGTGTTGATAGCAGCAGAAGTCACTACATCAGGATTATTGCACGGGTTGTAGGACAGTGTATTAAATAGATTATTGCACATTAGTTATTGCACATTACTTATTAATTCTTTGGTCGCTCACACTTCCCAAATAAATTTGTGCAATTTTGACAATTTAACTCCCACAAAATTATGTTTTTAATTATTTAACTTTAGATAATAAATGGAGCAACTTTATAAATGGTTTAGATGCATTGTTCGAAGCCTAATTACCTCCCACTACTTTCAGCTAGAAAAAACACACCTTCACACTTTAAACAGGTCAGAGGACAATAAATAATTCAGCTTTTATGTTTTTTAAATAAAATCCCAGTTTAATTTTTGTTCAGCTGCTACATGAGCCACTCTACCTTTAGCTGAGGTCCTCCGGTCTTCTTCTACAGTGAAAACTTCTCCTCTGCAGCTGGGATCCAGCCTGAGATCCTCAACAGAGGAACGATGGGACGTTAGCGCCCCCTAGTGGT
This sequence comes from Fundulus heteroclitus, assembly GCF_011125445.2. Classification (NCBI taxonomy): domain Eukaryota; kingdom Metazoa; phylum Chordata; class Actinopteri; order Cyprinodontiformes; family Fundulidae; genus Fundulus; species Fundulus heteroclitus. Next base: position 40,069,266 of record NC_046381.1, read on the forward strand.
CCAGTTAGGACACAGCAGCACTAAAACTTATAATGTTCCGCTTTAACTTTCCTTTTATCACAGTTTCAGATTAGTTCTTAATATAAAACAACCCTGTGAAAGGTCTGCAGTGTTTATTCATGTTCAAAAATAATAATATAAATTAATTATTTTGCTTATTTTGATGTTCCTATTTTCCTCTCCTCCCTTCATACAGAATAAAAGGTGTTGGAGTAAAAATTAATAAATGGTAAAATTTAAAGGCAATTTATGTTTGATCAATCAATAGGTCTAATTAATTCTAATTATAATCAATTATAATTAGTCAGTTTGATTGAATTTAAGGACAAAAAACATTTTATAATATACAAGCAAATTATTTAACATATAGATTAAAAATTATAAGTAATAGATAAAGGTTACATTTAGTAAAGTTAATCATTTAAAAAAATTTAAAATATGAAAGGAAAGAGCAGAGTAATTTACATAACAGTTAATAAAAATAAAAATGTGCTTAACTAAACCACAAAAATAATTTAATGTTATTTTTCTGTTGCTTCTGTTATAAAATCATTTGTTTTTACATTTCTGGAAAATATTTTTCCATTCATGTATTATCTTTATATTTCTCCAGCATTGTGTTTTATATAGTCAATTGAAATTCTTGGATTTAGATTTATCCTAAGTTAAATATTTATGACTTAATTTCATTGATTTTTGTCATATTCTTGGTTTGCTAATACAATTTGTTTTGTTTTTATTACCTTTTTAGTGTTTACTTAAACATTTTAAATTGGGTTTTTCTGTTCATTGCTTGTTTATAAATGTTGTTTTCTTTATTATTCTCATGTTCTTCTCCCCTGACAATGTTTCAGTGTTAAATATTGACAATATTTAACACTGTTTGTTAAATATTGTCCCAAATTAACGCAGTTGGAGGTGAAATCAGGGCCGAGGCGCCCGTCTCTCACCCGTCTCCATCGTGTCGTCCTGCAGCCTCGCGATCTGTGGAGCGCCGGGCGCCGCGATAAGGACGGGAAAGAGAAGCCGGCGGCGGAGCAGAAGGACGAGGACGAAGACGTGGAGGCGTCCCCGCATGTCTTTGGCGGGGCGGAGGAAGACGACGACGACGGAGGAGAGGAGGACCCCGCCGTCGCCATGGCAGCCAGGATGGAGCGGCGGGCGGCCCGCAGAGCGAGGAGGGCGTCTGCGCCCGCCGTCTCGGCCTCCACGCCCACCACCACCTTCCGCCCCGCCCCGTCCCAGTGGAGCGTGGAGGAGGTGACGGCCTTCATCCACGCGCTGCCGGGTGAGTTCCCCCCCGTCCGCCGGCGTGGAACCGGCGCTGGGATTTACGCCCGCAGCTGTCGGCGGATGATGGAGACCCTCTGGCTCCAATCATCCAATTAGACGTTACGCAAAAAAAAAAAAAAAAAAACGCTGAAACCAAGCGAACGCTCCAACCACAAAGCGTCAGCCTGGTTGAGCAAGCAGCGAAACATCTGGAAGTCAGAGAGAGCACATCAGGCCTCTGGTGACAAACATCCATCAAACCTGACGCCTCCAACCGTCTTCCAGCTGCGGTTAAAGCGCCCCGGCGAAGTTTCACTGAACAGATCCGCTGATATCAGGATCTTCTTCCAAACGCTGGTTGTTCAGCTCCGTTTAGCCGCCGTTAAACAGAAACCAGGCGCGCTGCCACACACAGCTTCTTCACAGAGCTGATAAAAAAACAAACTATTTCTGTCCGGTAGCTCAACCCAGACCGGAATATAAAGCTGAATGTGAACAGAACCGATTTGGTCCAGGGGTTCAGTCTAAAATTATTCACATCTAACATCAAGTGTAGGTTAACCTGCGTCAGACCTCCCACTGTCATGATGAAACAAAGATGGAGCCGGAGTGGAAGAGCTTAGCGTGCAGATCTAACTCCCACCATCGCCGTACCTTAGCGCCAAACATCCCTCCAGAGGAGCTTCAGTCAGACCAGCTTTATGAGCGTCGTACCGGCGGCCATGTTGTTTTTAGAGAGGCTTCCTCCTGCAACCCTTCCAGACCACTGAGCTATATAAGACACTGGAGTGCTGATTTAGCTGAAAAACTGAAGTCACTGGCGGCCATCTTGCTACTCCCTACTCTCACAGAATCCCACAGGATTTGGTTGCAACAACAAGCAGTTTTCTGGCTGTGTGAAAACGTTTCACAGGTAATTCTACAGTCAGTGGATGTACTAACACTATCAACTACTAGGAAATTAGGTGCTCAAATATTTTACATGTTATTCATATTAAATATATATCTATGTATATAGAAATATTTGTACATGTATATATGTATATATATGTATACATATATGTAAATATATGTTTTTGTATATTGTTATTTAGATATATTTATAAATGTTATATATGTATATTTAAATGAATAAAATGCAGAATATTTCAGCACATGACTTTCTCAGTACTTGATAGTTTTAGAACATAACATAAAGTATATGGCATTTGACATTTTAAAAGTCTTAAGCCCTCCTGAACATGAGAAAATCCTCGTTATTCGATGCTGTAGCGCACATATTCCCTAGTTACTGGAGGGAAATAGGGAGTACCAAGATGGCGGCTGGTGGCTTCAAAGCGACTCGTTCTAACAGCGGCTATTAGCACTCCAGTGAATAATAGAGATCAGTGTTCCAGCTTTACCATTTAGGCTTCAGTCTTGTTTAATAACCAACATCAGAGTGGAAGAGTTTCCTGTTTTTTTTCCCACAATGCTTCAGATTAGCTCTAAATGAACTTCCAGCTTTGTTTACTGTTCCTGTTGTGTTCTCCGTCAGGCTGCGGCGACGTGGCCGAGGCCTTCAGGCTGCAGGAGATCGACGGCCAGGCTCTGCTGCTGCTGACCGAGGACCACCTGATGACCAGCATGAACATTAAACTGGGTCCTGCTCTCAAGATCTGCGCCCACATCAACGCTCTGAAGAACCAGTAACGAGGAAGAGGAGCGACGGCCGGGCAGACGAAGGCGGGGCGGGCGGAGAACCGAGGAACCTGGAGACTTAGGGGTTTATCTGGTCCCAGCGGGCCGAAGCTGACACCAAGGATGACAGAACAAAGTCACAAACAGAGGAAATGGTTGGCAGTTTATAATTTATGGCGTTAAAAAGGAGGCGTGGCCTTAGCGGACCGGAGCGGAGCGGAAACCCGGCGTAGCAGGAAACCTGGAGAGTTTTTGTACCTTTCTGTATATTTTACACGCCACTGGAGAGTGTACATTTCAAGCTATTTCATGAAGGATTTTGAACATTTAATATATGAAATTTGTCTATTTAGTTTTTTTAGAGTGTGACGTCAACGACAAATCTATCCCCGTAGCTAACATAACGTCAGCGTGTGTGTGTGTGTGTGTGTGTGTGTGTGTGTGTGTGTGTGTGTGTGTGGAAGAGCAAAAGGTGATAATCTGTAGAGTTTGTAAGCGCTTCATCAAAGTTGGATGTTTTCTATCAACATATTTCTGTGGGTTCAAAAAAAAAAGAGAGAAACCATCACTATCAGGGTAGAGACCGGTGTCTGCAGTCGTCACGTTTTTATGATATCCTGCTTGAAATTATTTAATAAATGAATAATTAATCAAACAGACTGACTGGTTGTTTAAAGTTCAATTCAATTGTCTTTTATTTATATAGCACCAATTAACAACCTGTCATCTCAAGGCTCTTTCCAAAGTCAGCTTCCATCAGATCCTCCAGGTTGGTGAGAAAGTTTCCTCTCTAAGGAAACCCAGCAGGTTGCATCAAGTCTCTCCAAGCAGCATTCACTCCTCCTGAAAGAGCGTAGAGCCACAGTGGACAGTCGTCTGCATTGTTGATGGCTTTGCAGCAATCCCTCATACTGAGCATGCATGAAGCGACAGTGGAGAGGAAAACTCCCCTTTAACAGGGAGGAGAACCTCCAGCAGAACCAGAGTCACAGTGGACAGTCGTCTGCATTGTTGATGGCTTTGCAGCAATCCCTCACACTGAGCATGCATGAAGCGACAGTGGAGAGGAAAACTCCCCTTTAACAGGGAGGAGAACCTCCAGCAGAACCAGAACCAGAGCCACAGTGGACAGTCGTCTGCATTGTAGTCTGAACACTACAGAATCGTCTGCATAAGTTATAATAAATCTGTTCCCTTTTATACTTTCACAAGGATAAAAAGTCACAATGGCAGGTGTTTTAGGTCTGAGCCATTTACTCTCACTCTCTGAGTTAATTAACAATAAATCAAGAATTAAGCCTTCCACGTTATTGTCTAAATCAAACTGTTCCAGGAGGGGGGAAAAAAACAAAAGTTATTTAGTGGAGTGAGGGTTAAATATTTACTCCTTTGTGAGGCCTGTATGCAAACAGGGGCCTGGTCTGAGCGTACTCTGGGCCCCATTATAGGAGTCATAAATTATGGAAGAATAGAAATTACTAAATTACACTATTATTTAAACATTTTTATTTTAAAAACTAATATCCAAAATATTTAGATATTTAGATAAATGATTTGTTTAAATAAAGCAAAAACAGAAAAGTAAAAAAATAATAAAATACCATGCAGTATTTTATTCATAAAATACTTTTTTTAAATAAGAAAAAAGGAATATTTTTATTTGCACTTACAGATGTTTTGAGTATCAATAAAGCTATATTCATAAATATTTTTTTAATTAATGAGATGTATTACAGTATATTTACATTTGGATATTTTATTATATATGTATTTATCTGTGTTAATACTTCGACTACTTATGAAATTTTCACTCAGATTTATTGCATTTTTATAATACATTAGATTTTAAACATATAAAATAGTATTTTACTAACAGTTTAACATAAAAATGTTATTATATCTTTTCTCCAGGGTGGACTGAATATAAAAAAGACCACAACATCTTTTTTTTATTTTATTTATTATTGATTTTTAATTCAGCTCAGGGTCAAATACAGACGGACTGCTTCAGTAAATGGCACCGAGGGTCCAACAAGGCCTGCATATTTCTGCTCTGACCTGACTGCAGGTCAGATTCCAGATTTACGCACATTAGGAGCCATTTCCAAACACCTTCATATTCAAAGCTTGATCGGTTCCAACAAGAAGGAAGTCAAAATGTGTCACCAAATTTCCAAGCCCCTAGTTTCAGATCAAATGCATTTAGTTTAGGATGTTCTGGGACAGGAACCAACGGGAGTTTAACATCAACCCTTAAAGCTGCAGCGGGACAAGCCAGATGTCGTCTGGAGGAACATTTCATGGTCAGTGAGCGCAAAGACTGAGACTTCAGCAGCAAGAAGCTTCTTTGGAGCCGTCAAGGAGAGGCTGCGTCATGCTGGGCGCTGATATGAGATGAATTTATTTCAACTTTCCTCAAATCGCCTTCTGGATGGTTCAAACTTGGACACGATCGGGTCTTCCAGCTGGAAATGTTCCCAACGCACATCCAAACCTGGATGAAGCAGGCTGCTGTCCTCTGGAACGACTTAAAGGTTCCTCTGTGCCCAGCTCTGCCCAGGAACGTGGCTAAATGTCAAAAAGCTTGTTGATGGTTACAAAACCACGTCATTTGGTTCATTTGTCTAAATATTACCGGGTGGGTGTCTATATATCTGAGCATTTATGGATCAGTGTAAAACTGCTTGGATGTTGGTGAAAATCCACCATAAAATCAAACTTGTGCCCCAGCGTCTTGTTTTTAAACCATATAATCCTGTCGTCCCACTGATAGATCAGATCAGATGAATTGTTTTAAAGGTCAAATTTCAGCCATGTCCAGTTTAGGATGGTCCCCTCAGCGGAGGCCTGCAGTGGGAGATCCACGGAGTAAAATCTGCTGCATATGGACTAAACTGATTTAAATTCATGTCTCGGAGTTCCTTCCTGAGCTTCAGCCTCCAGATTCCTGTCTGGATGAGCTGCTCCATCTCTCAGCTTCAGTTTTTCTCTCCATCTGGTTCAGGTTTGGATCTGGGGGTGGGGGTTATCGGTTTGCGCCACACCCTGAGATAAATCTTTCTCTTTCCTGTGGATGAAGCACTATAACGGGACGCAGTGCAGCAGCTCTATTAAGCTGAATTTCTGAAACCTTTTTATGCGTTTTCATCCGCTTAGAAAGGCGACACTTAAGCCAGTTAATTAAGAAAGGGGCGCGTTAAAATATTTTATTTTATTTTTTTTTATCGCTGAGACAGCACTTTAGTCGGGTTTTTATTCACCTCCGACAGGAAAATAAATATTTCACGACTAAAAGCCCTTAGAAGGTAAAACATCCGCTGATCATTGGTATTTTTTGGCACGCGTAAAGACGCACGGCGGATCTCCATGGCGCACATCTGCAGGCAGCTGCTTGGCATCGGCGGGAGCTGCGCCGGCTGGGTCGGGCTCATCTTCGCCACGGCCACCAATGACTGGGTCCGGACGTGCGACTACTCGGTGGCCACCTGCCTGCGCATGGACGAGCTGGGCTCCCGCGGCCTGTGGGCGGAGTGCACGGTGTCTCCGTCCCTTTACCACTGCTCCACGCTGGACCAGCTGTTCTCCCTGCCGGGTGAGCCGCTCAGCAGGAAACCTGCCGCTGATGATGATGTGTTTATCGCTGCTTTCTGATGATTTTGTGACGTTTTGTGTTTAAAAAAATACAACAATCATACAAGTTAGTTCACCACTAAAAGGTTTAACTGCCTTAATTCTGTTATTTAACGCGCAAACTACTGTGTGGACTTCCTAGTAGGAACATGAATAGTTGCGTCTAGATTCCAAACATATACGCGATACATTTTATAAACCCCCTCCTGCTGTTTCTAATCGGGCTGCGTAAAACCTGCCAGCCTCCATGTGAGGTTTGCTGTCAGCAGCGCTGTGAACAGATGCTTCTTCCCCGGCAGCGTACGTGCAGGTGTCCCGGGCCTTGATGATCGCTGCGTGTCTTCTGGGCGTCCCTGCCATCCTGCTGGTCCTCATGTCCATGCCCTGCATCCGGCTTCCCACCAGTTACCCCACCGCCGTCAAGAAGCGCAACACCCGGGTGGGCGGCGCCCTCTTCATCATCATGGGTGAGGACCAGCTGCCGTGGTGCAGGAGACAAAGCTGCTGGGGTTTGCAGAGAGATGGTTTTGTAAAGCCACAATGTGGAATAAGGTGCACTGCGCATATGAAGCCAAAATAAAAAACTTACCCTGCATGTAAAGATGCGATGTGGCAGAGAAGCAACAGCGTTACACGGTGGTGGCAGCATCATGCTGTGGGGATGCTTTGCCTTTTAGGAAGGTTTGCAGGATAACAGAGTTAAACAGGTCTGCAACCTGTGGCTCTTTACACCTTCAGCTTTGGCTCTTAGAAACTTTGACCAACAATGTGGGGGAAAACTGTTCAATGTTTCTAAATATAAAGGTAATTTAAAATTATGAGCTTTATGGTGCATTTAGTTCTGCAATATATGCAAAACATTTCCAGAAAGAAAGAAACTAATGGTGTATATAATATTTTACTGGAGCTAAATGAAGCATCTTCTTGTCAATAGGTTGCAAACGACTTGCTTTTTCATCATTTTGATCCCATTTGCCATAAAAATCAAATGTCCAACTGAAGAAAATGCATTAAATCTAAACATAAAAATACTGTTGGTTAAATAGTAAACAAAATTCCTACAGTATACTATAAAAACAAGCGCTTGTTTAAAAGAGGTGCGTAACTTTTGTGGCTCTAAACAAAAACTGTTTAGGGCAACAATGTCTGACCCCTGGTCTAGTCAAAGTCCAGAGCTAAATCCAAATGAGAATCTGTGGTAAGACCGCACTTTTCAGATCTTTGTCCAAAAACAAAAGGTTGAAAGCAATGTTTTTCCTCAACTTCCTGATTATGATTTTGTGCTGATATATAACACAAAAGAATCTGAAATAAATACTTCAGCTGCATGTTAGATTTATATCTGCAGCAATAAACATTTAGCCATAAACGACTTTAATTGGCAAAATCGACCAAAAAAGAACAGAATGGTGAAAAGTTGGCAGCAGCCAGTATCTGCCGTCTCCTCAGATCCTCCCTGTTCTCAAACCCAGCAGATAATTCTTCTTCTCCTCCTCCAGGGTTAAAATCAGTTCCAGCTTTTAGCAGACGGTAGTTTTTTTTTTTTTTGACGTAAACAGTTTTGGTCTTTGGGGACTTAAAGCTATTTGCACTGGGAGCAGATTGGAACCCGGCTGCGTAAATATTGCTTCATATAAATGTGTTTGAGGCGCCTCAGCGCGTTTGAGGCTCCCGGTCTGGATGCTCTTCCTCCTCCTGCCTGGATCCATGTGTCGGGTTCTGCTTCCTGGTGGATGAGACGGAGAGTTTCTGCCCTCCAGACAGCCAGACAGGTTCAGGTGTGACAAAAAAAACTGATAAACTTTCTCTTCTTTCTCTCTTTGTGCGTCGTTCCTGAGAAACAGCGGTTCTGGGTGCGGTGGCCACCATCTGGTTCCCCATCGGCGCCAACACAGAGAAGCACCTGATGTCCTTCGGCTACTCTCTGTACGCCGGCTGGGTGGGAGCCGGCCTCTGTCTGCTGGGCGGCATCATCATCCTGTGGTTCCTGGTGGCCCTCATCAGCAACCCCACCAGGGAGAACAGCTTCTTCTACTCCAGGCGGGGCGGCAGCGCCCGGGAGGTGGAGCGGCCCGCCAACCACGCCAAGAGTGAGCGTGTGTGAGCGTCTGTCCACCTGCTGGCTGAGCTTCAGTGTTTTATTTCTCCCGTGTCTCTAAGATAATCCACCACTGATTTAGCGTCTAGTAATCTTTAATCTGAAATGTATCTAAAAGTGTTCAAATCCCAGTCTGGGTTTCTTCTGTGTGGAGTTTGCATGTTCTCCCTGTGCATGTGTGGATTTTCTCTGGGTACTCTGCCTTCCTCCCAAAAACAACTCGTCCTCAGGTGTCTGCGTGGTTTCCTGTGTCTCTGTTGGACTGGTGAAGCCCAGACTCTGCATGGACGAGCAGCTGCAGTGCCTTTCTGCCCTGGAGGCAGAGAGTCCTGCAGGTTCTAGGTGTTTCTGGGCTTTAACGCGCCTCATACAGACGGCTGCAGATCAGAAAACACCTGCAGGTCAGATGTTAACCAGGTGTGCTGAAGCAGGGAAGCACCTAAAACCTGCAGGGCAGTCTGCAGAGGCGGCGCTAGACCAAATTTACCAGGGGGGGCAATGTTTTTTTTAATGGGGGCACTGGAAAAAAAATTAAATAATTAGGGCTATTCAAAAACAGAAAAAAAGTCTATTCAATTCTGACTAAAGATGATTTTTTTCCCTGCATATACTAGATAATATTTAACAAAAGTAAATAAAAAGACTAGTTTAAAAAGAAACATACTAAAGGAAAAGGATTGTACTAAATGTATGTTTGTTAGCGACGTTAGCTTGGAATCATTTCTAGAATCAGTTCCACAAACGACAGACAAACTAAATAATAATGGACTAAAAATTACAAGAAGAACTTACTCTAATCTCTAACTTGTATTCAGTCTCGTTATTTCTGTTTAATTAGCTGTTATTTTATTGTATTTCTCTCTGAGGTGACGTTTCTGGCTCATATGAGCTTCATTTTAATTCATATTGTGTTTTAACAGCATCTTCAGCTGCATTCACTGCAAAAACAGAACTAAAAATAAGTACAATTTTCTTTAAATGAGTGTATTTGTCCTTGATTTGAGCACGTAAATAAGATGATTTACCAATGGAATAAGATTTTTCCACTTAAAATAGGAACAATTCCTCTTCATCATCTTATTTGAAGTGCAGGATGTCTAATTATCTTGTTTTAGGAGCAAAGATACTCATTCCATTAACAGATCATCTTATTTATTGGCTCAAATCAAGGACAAATAGACTAACTTCAAGAATATTTTACTTGTTTTTAGATCTGTTTTTGCAGTGTTAAGTGTTGCACAGGAAGAAAATGTTGAAGATTTTTGGTTTTTCGCCTGCATGACCTCAGGTCCAGGCGGCTGAACTTGATCCTGTCAGGGAAATTAAAGGAGATCAGCAGAGGAAACACATTCAGGTCTTTTCTGTGGTTTTTAAAGTAGCGCTACATCGCTTCCCATGCTAACTTTCTTTCTCTGACATTTTAATTACTTTCCTCCTTTCTCTCCTCTTTATGAATCCTGCTCACACAGATTTTAGGTTTTAGTCAGTTTGTCACAGTTTTACTTTTTTATTCTTGTATCACTTTGAAAATTTGTTAAAAAAAATGTTTCTCTTGAAACGATCCAGCAATAAACGTTTAATTTTACTATAAAGAAATTGAGTCTCCGATTGATTTCTTTCAGCCAAAAATTTGACATTTATTTTTTTCACAACTAATAATAATACATTTTATTTATAATGCACTTTACATTTCAAATAAAATCTCAAAATGCTACAATAGCAGGGGATTAAAAACAGTTCCCAAAGAGTAATAAAAACAAAAAACACAATAAAACACCATAAAGGCAAACCTGAAATCATAAATATTAAAAGTCGTCCTCATTTTCCCACAAAATACTCAAAAAGGAGAAACTTTTTTTAAAAAGGTGGTGACATCCCAGCCTAGAACGTGCATATGTGTCATTATGAGACCCCAAAAAATCTAGTTTACTTTAGAGAATCATTTAAAAATGTTTCTATTTTTTACAAAGCACCAGAGAAACCTCCAGTTTTTACTTCTTTTTTGGAACAAACGTCCCATTTTCCTGCTGTTCAGCTTGTTATCGGTGGAATTTCTCACAAATTCTCTCATAAGATGGCGGCTGGACGACCAAAATGCAGATATCCTGGACCAAAGGTGAGTTTCCAGCAAAAGACGGCAATAAATCTTCTGACGGGTAACAAAATGGAAACAAAGTGAGCGTTGGGAGCCGGACGGAGGCGTAACAGAGGAATCTGATAGAAGAGAGAAAACCACGTGCTGGATGTGAACCGATGGAGACGAGGAGATGATGGAGACCCGTCAGAGGACCAGAAACCCAGAGCGGGTCGATGTTTTCTACATCTGAGCCAACCTCTGATTTATTTCCCCACACCGACTTCTACAGGAGCCTCTCAGAGACGCCGATTATTAGAATCTGCTGTTTTCAAGCAGGCAAACATCCCAAATATGCAGAACGCTGCAGTTTAAAGGCTGCAGCTGCCAAGCTGCTGATCCACAACATCTGAACGTTCCTGTGAAACCCGTCACTTTGGTTTATTCGTGCAGCACCGATTCACAACAAATATCATCTACAGCCGCTCTATAAACCGTATGGAGTCATAACCAGATACACAGAACCATGTTCAGTCCAGATTTAATGCTAATCAGTCGGTTCATTCAAATGGGTTCAGATTTACACCCAGAGCATTTGCAAAAGTATTCACACCCCTAGAAGTTTTCCATGTTTTCTGCTCCGGATTTTATTAAGGGATCTCTGAGTAGATACGCAGTGAATGCAAATGCCACCACTGATGTTTTTATTAGTAAGAAACGTTTTAAAACCAGGAATCATTTTCAGGAGTAAGTGGTTGTAACCTGAGCAGAGCTGTGTGAATACTTTTCCAAGACTCAACTCAATAGGATGCAGTCAAAGTCAGGTGACCATTCAGTACTATTTATTACAAAGACATCTATTCAAGGATACCCAGACGGTTGCATCGAGTCAGCAATCCCTCATCCACAGCAAGCACGTGGCGACAGGGGAAAGGAACAACACCCTTTTAACAGGAGGAAACCTCCAGCAGAGCCAGAACCAGAACCAGGAGGAGAATATTCAGCTTATTCAAGCATTCAGGAGGCCGACAGTCGTTTCCTGTAAATAAAGCAAACATCAGCTCACAGACTCGTTAAATAAAGAAACACTGGTGTTGTAGGAACCAGCGGCTGGTAGAAAAGTCTGAATTAAAAGTGTCTGTTAGGCAGATGATGAAGAAAGAATAGCTGGATGAAGCAGTCCACACCTAAACAGATTTATTCACACAAATAACGTAAAATATTTTAGTTTAAAAGTGTCCAGATTGGGTCTTTTAATGACAACCTGTTTAATCAGCAGTAAGACGTCAGAGTCTGTGACCTGTGACCTGTGACCTGTGACCCATGGTTCAGCCACTTCCTGAGTGGGAAACCGTAAACTAGAACACCATACTGATAAAATACTTCTGCTGAGGGATGATTTTTGGTGTTAAAAGCAGACTGTCGGTGTGTCCATCATCACATCCGTCATCATGGAGGAAACCAAGAGATCAACGCACTGGTTATAAATAAGAAAGTCTTTTTGCTCTGGGATCTCAGGATTTGATCGTCTTCAGTCGTCTTCGTCATCAAACCCAAAGTTGGTCCGTCCCCTGGACCTGCCTCCTCCGCCTGTGGCCGGGACTCCCGCTCCAGCCTGGTACCCGCGCTGACCGCCATCATCTTCACTCTGGCTCTGCCCGGGCTCCTCCTCCTGGCCCTCGCCCTGGTTCTGGTCCTGGTTCTGGTTCTGGTGGCGGTGCTGACTCTCCTCCGGGGCAGACCAGCCCTGGTAGGGCCGGTCGTCGGGCTCCTGGGGGTAAACGTCGTCGTCGGGGGCGAAGGAGTCGTCCAGGTTGTCGTCGTAGCGCTGGTAGGAGCTGGCGTGGGCCTGCTGCTCGCGGGCGTTCAGCTCCAGGGTGCTGTGCCAAACTCCGTAACAGCCGTAGATCAGCAGACCTGAGGACAGAGGGAACATCTCAGAGCCAGGACCAGCTGGTAGACGCAGCGGTTATAACTCGTTTATTTACTTAGACACGCCGTGTTTTAAAGAGATTATTGAGGTTTTGGTTTTGGCCAAAACAGAAAACTCAGACCCAGCAGTACGTATTAAAGCTGCTGCTTCAGCGTTAATGATAAACGAGGTCAGGTTGGTAAGGACTTCCACATGCCGATCCCTCACAGATATCAGGCTGTTTTCCTGGAGAAGTCACCTAACAACTCCTACTAGATGCTCCACAGGTAACCAGGAGCAGCGCCTCCAGGTACACCAGGGTTTCTTCCTGTGGATGTGTCCCTGCCCACACAGAGCTGCTTCACACACCGTCACTCAAAGAGGAACCAAAAGCTTCACTGTGTGAATATTTATGAGGAAGTTTGAGGTTCCAAAATGAAAATAAGTGAAATTGACAAACTGCAGGTGAATGAAGTCATTGGAAGAATAACCTATACACTAAATTTGAATATGTGCTAGATTTTCAATTTGGAGCTTTTTAAATAATTATTGTTAACCTCAGAGGGGTTAACAATAATTTCCATCTGAGATTCCATACCTGATATAAATTAAGAACAGCTCCAAAGGTATTCAGTGTAAATGCAAACTTTTGGTATCTGTGTGAAGGTAAGGCATCAAAGAATATTTTTCCAATTGAACCAATATTCCATATGTCACTATGTCTGAATTATATGTGATTAAACAAGAAAAAAAATCAAATTTTTTGAGTCTTGCCAAATGTTATTTCAGAATAAAGACCAAAAAACATCATGAAAATTTAGGAGAAGCCTCAGTCTTTATAGATCCACATCTTGACTATGACTGCAGCAAATCTGGACCGAATCAGTTAAAGCATATTTATTCCATAAAAGTTTTAGTGGGCAGTGTGAGGGCATGACAACTTATAATTTAGCAAAATGTACCAAAACTCTGCCAAATGTGTTTTTCCCCTAATAAAAGGGAATCTTTTTAAATAAAAGTGTTGATTTCCATTGTAGGACTCCTTCTGCATATAACAGAGACTTTGGTCACAACATTTACGCTGTAGATCATCGACCGTGTGCAGGGCAGTTTGTAAAGGGAAAGCTCTGTAAAACACCTCCGTTACACATGGAAAATGAATGCCAACGTTAGAAAAACAGGTTGTTGGATAGATATGATTCTTTTATTTCTGATGATTCCAGCCATTAAGCCGGAACAAGAACATATCTGTGTCCTGAAGTATTTTCCGGGAGAGTCAAGATCCATGTTTGATAAACCTTTGAAAGGCATCTTCTGTGTTTAAAGTACAGCAAAACTGATAGTATTGGTGAAAAAACATTTTTAGTGACGTGTTTCAGAAACATTAAATTCTCCTCCTTCGGGGGATTTATGGAAAAAATAACTGAGAAGATGAAAAATGGATGTCGCCTCTCGGTACCGGGCCGGTCGGGCTTAAGGGGAAAGTGAGCTAATTTTTCCAACCTGGAACTCAAAACTCTCAACTTTTGAGTTTGTACCATGTGGTATTTTTATAATTTTAGCTAATTCCTTTCACTGTGACATTTACTACCAATGCTATCTCATGGTTATGCTAACTTTTACTCTTTTTAAAATATTTCACTTTTTGTGCGATTGTTTGGCTGTTCCCATTGAAATCAATGCAAATTGATACAAATTCCTTCAAATTCTTCACATTCTTCAAATTCTTCCAATTCTTCCAATTGTTCTAATTCTTCAAATTTTTCAATTTTTTTCAATTTTTTCAAATTCTTCCAAATTCTTCAATTTTTTTTATTTTTCAATTTTTTTCAAATTCTTCAACTTTTTCAAATTCCTTCAAATTTTCTTCAAATTACTTCAACTTTATCAAATTCTTCAAATTCCTTCAAATTTTTCAAATTCCTTCAACTTTTTCCAAAATCTTCAAATTCTTCCATTTCTTCTAATTCTTAAATTTTTTCAAATTCTTCAAATTTTTCAAATTCTTCAAATCTGATTTCAATGTTTTTCAGCTACTTTTTGTCTTCTGCATCTTCTGCTCAAATCATTCTGCAGATTAGCATTCTCACTTGCTGTTACGCAGGAACAGCTTTTTCTAGTTTAACATATTTATTTCTCAGTATATGAACTTGTTTGGATTTACAAATAAACCTTATTAGATCATTTATGAATTTTAATATAATGCCTGAATCCACAGCTCATACAAATATATTTTACCAATACCTATAAACCTATAAAAGTAACGAATTCAGTATCCATCCTTATTCTTCATCACAAAACCCATCACAATCTACTCACATGCAATATTTGGTAAAGTGGCAGATTTAAATGGCCATTCATGCTAATTCTGAATGACAGTAATACATCTGCCCCGTTAATTAAACTTGTCCTGCCTCAGATAGTAGCAATAGTACTTCTACCAACAGGATCCACATTGTTGTTTCAGACACAAGTAGAGGTAAATGTTTGACTCCGCCCACATTTGGATATGCCCTAAAATGCATGTTGGAGTCAGATTAACCTATTCAAACTCTCATGACCTTAAATAGAGAGGTAAAAAGACACTCTGAGTAGTATAAAAATAGGAAATATGATCAAGCTTAATCTCGCTAGTGAAAATACTCATGCCTTACAATCTAAAGTCGATTTACAATGATTTCCTCTTTGTATTATACAGCTTGGATTGTAGAAACCCATTTTATTAATTGCCGATGCACCATTACAAGTCTAAAAGATTTGAACTCACCTATCAGACACCAGATAGTGAACCTGGCCCAGGTGAGCGCGGACAGTTTAAGCATCAGGTAGCTGTTCACCAAGATGGCCGTTGCAGGAACAAAGGGAACGCATGGTGCCATGTAGGGCAGCTTCAGCTTGCTCTCTGGCTGTTGTATGATGAGAATTAAGAGCTTCGCCAGTGATCCCACCATCAGTGTGGCCATCAGGCCTGAAAACACCGCTCCGGCTCCTGAGCCCTGCTCTACACCAAATATGATGGTGGACCAGAAGAGAAAGGACATGAAGAAGAGGGACAGGGTGCATCTGGTGACTATCCGGCCAGACGCAGGAGTTGGGCGTGCTGATGAATCAGGCATTCCCAGCCGCAGTCGCAGGGTGTAATAATGACCACCTAGAAGTCTTTTCATCAGAGAGGCGGGTCCGGTGTGGAAACCAGCGTCATCTCCCTCCCCCTCGGTCCCACCAGTGTGGTAGGAGGAGGACCCCTCTGGATCCGAGCCGTCCATCATGATGTTGTCATCTTTAGTAGGTCCGTCACCAAAGTCCTGATGCTTGACGTCGTCCACGTCTTCCTCTGAGATGAACTGGTGTGTGTCGGTGTCTTTGTCGGGCTGGTAGCGCAGTAACAGCACACACACGCTGACGAGGGTGTAAGCCAGCAAAGTGCCGATGGACATCATCTCGATCAAGTCCCGCAGGCTCACCAGGAGAGCGAGAACGGCTGCAAAGCTCCCCGACACCACGCACGCCAGGGCAGGAGTGTGTGTGAGCGCTGAAACATGCGTCAGGAACCTTCAGGTATAGACACAGAAACTACATCAGCTTCTATCATCGGTGCTATGACTGTGCTTTGATTATTACGTCACCTGAACAACAGTCCATCGCGGGCCATGGCGTAGATGACCCTGGGCATTGGGAACAGGGAACCCAACAGGGAGACGGTGAGTCCAGCGATGGAGCCCACAGCCACGGTGTACTTCCCCCACATGAAGCCGTGCACAGCAAACATCTCCATGAGCGGAGCCGAGCCATCGATCAGGTTGTAGGGAACCATGAGAGTCAGGATCACACTCACCTAGAGTAAAAACAAAAGATGTTGATAGTTAGAGACTAGAATGTCACTCCAAACTACTTAGAAACAAGGACCAGGCAGAGGTCAAGAACAAAGAACATCGAACGACTAAAGCCAGGATTACCAAAGAAAGTGAGACTTTGAAGGTTAAGGCAAGATCAAGGCACCGACTGGTCCACACCAACTCAGAGAGAGTCCCAACATCTGGACACGACCAAAACCACAGAAGGTTTCAAGGCCAAGTCAAGACCAAGACTAGAGTGTCACAAGACCAAGACTTTAGGGAGATCAGCCTAAGTTAATTCAAAACCAGATTGTCCAAAATCAACTCAATATCAACATTTCAAGAGGAAGTTAAGATCAAGAAAAAGCCAAAGTCAAACTTTTTGGAGTTCAGACCAAGTCAAGATCAAGACCAGAGTCTTCCAAGTAGAAGGTCAGTTCATTATTCTTAGAGTCTGAGACCGATGAAAACCAAGATCAATTCCTGAGGGGTTGAGACCAAGTCACAATCAAAACTGAAGTGAATTAGGACCAAGACAAGTTCAAGAGTTTAAGTCCTCAACACCTGACTAAGACTCCATGGTCGAGAACAATTTCAGACCTGCATTAGAGCAGCAAACACGTCGGCTTTGAGCTAATTTCTTAAGGAATAAAACCATCCAAACCAACTTGGCCCTACGTGGAAAATTACCCACTAAAACTAATAACCAGTGATTGCAATAAATAGAAAAGGAGTCTTTAGTCACTATGGTGGTATTTTAGCTTCTTAGCAGAATTGTTTAGCTCAGCCACATTGAAGATTTTAAGCATCTCAATCAGCTCTAAATCCAGACTTTGATTCGGCCCGTCTCCATTTTGTTTCATTTTTTGAGACATTCAGAGGTGTTGCTGTGTTTTGGATAATCGTCCTGCTGCATAATTCAAGTGATCTTCAGCTTAAAGTCGTGAACTGATGCAGGGAGGACATCAAGGGACCTGGAGGAGGTTTCATTTGACCCAACAGTGCTGTAAGGTATCGTATTTAACTGGAGAGAAAGAGGTCCATGAATGGGAGGTGAGAGGAGCAGAATCCAGACAGCGGTGCAATGCGAGAGAAATACAGGTTCTGATGCTGGCAACTTTCTCTATGAAATAATTCAAAAAGAGATTAAAATCTGCAAGTGTAAAAAGAGTTGTTGAAGGAAAAGATGATGAAACAATGTTTTTGATTGTGTCAAAGTGAATTTTAGGTCTTTTTTCCTTGTAATTTGATGGGATTTGCAAGATATTTGGTTCAGGGATTCTGAAGCCGCTCCTTTAAAGAGCTGATAAACTCGTTAATATAAAGTCTAAGAGACTTTTAGGTTTGGCTAAGATGATTATTTACAGCAGACCCACTTAGTGCCCACATAACAGCAGACCACAAATTATAAAAAAAATAAAATTTCTTAAGTTTGCAGATTTCCTCGTCAATAATATTGTCAAGCTCATAATATACCAATTAAACACACATCTAAAGGTTTTAGCAATGATTAATCACAACAACCAGCATGTTCAAGCTTCCTTTCAGGAAGAGACGATGCGTCTTTGTTTTTTTAAAGATAGACGTCTGTGTACTGACCGACACGTAGGCGGTGAGGCAGGTGACCAGTGAGGCGGTGATGGCATAAGGGATGGATGTGTTGGCATTTTTTGCCTCCTCTCCAGTCGTGGCGATGATGTCAAAGCCAATAAAGGCGTAGAAACACGTGGCTGCACCTTGCATCACCTAAACAAGAAACATAGCAGAGAATTTAACCTAACGCTCACCCGTGTTCCTAAAATCTATCCGGTTTTCTCTCTCGTTCGACTAAAATACTCCTCAATACAGATCCAACAGGCTCTGAATACCAGACTCACTACGGTAGAAAATAATTAAGAGTTTCTGTGATAATATCCGGTACCCTTAAAGAACCATAACCACCAGTTCCTTGATGGAAGAGATGGTCATTTAAGTGTTTATTAGCCAATTAAAACCAGCACAAATTTATGAGAATCTGAAAAACCTAAAGATGGAATAAAGTTAAAGTTACAGAAATCCCTCTGGTGTCGTCTGCAGATCGAACAGAGAGACCAGACGACTGGGGAGGAAGCATTTCACAGAGGTGAGAAGAAATAAGACAACGAAGAGCTTTAAAGTATGGAGGAGTATGGGTGAATGACTGAACTGTAGTGTGAAGCGCTTTGCAGGTCGTCAAGACTAGTTAAAAGCGCTATACAAGTACAAGCCATTTACCATTCCAGTGATAGAAACAATAAGTTACAAATGAGTGGATGAGAGTAGATGTTTAGATTAACATAAGCTGTTGAGATATGGAGACATTTGGACCGAAACCATAAATTCTGTTTGGTTACTGTCAGGTTTATGGAAAATTCAATGTAAATAAGGTATTAAATCATATTCAAACAGATTCAAACAGGACTAAAGAAAGAGAGTAAAGAAACTTTGACTATTAGGTACAACCGGGTGTCATCAACGTTGCAATGAGTTTTAATATCGTCTCACCTGAGAACAGAATATATATCATAAACACAAATGATATAGGTTCTAAAACTATATAAGAATATGTATATTCTTATATAGGGGTCTCCACAGATAAATAATATTGTAATTTTTAAGTTGTACAAACTGAGTACATTCAAAGAAATGTGAAAACCAAAGTTTGACTTAGACCCATCCAGAATTTGGAGGAAAATGGTAAAAAACATTTTTTTTGCTGAGTTTCTGTTCCAAATCCAGTCGGGTGAACAGTAATAGATGGACCAAATGGAGACAATTAATTAGCTTTAAAACATGACAGGCAGTCCAAGAGGGCTGGATACAAGTTGAGAAGTTTGTACATGAAGGGAAATTTTAGTCTATTATTTACAATCAAGTTAAAAGCTCACCTGGAGGCATTAAAAGCAGCAGTTTAAACATTTCCTCTTGCACATAATTTAAGTTCTAATCTTTCTTTAAGCTGTGTAAAAATGTGTTTTTATTGCTGCTTCTGCTGGAACCTGAATCAGTCTGAAACGGTAAGCTGACGGAGTCTCACCCCCGACCAGCCGTAGGGCAGGAACCTGCCGCCCTCCCAGTTGCTGGCGGACAGGAAGAAGAGCCCGGCGATGATCATGAAGACCCACACCACCAGGTTGACCACGTTCAGGACGTTGTTGAATCCCACAGAGTTCCTCACACCGAGAGCAACGATGGCGGTGACCAGCAGGGCGATGAACAGGGCCAGCAGGTCGGGGTACGTGTCCTCACCCTTACCTGAAACACAGGTGTACAAACAGCTGTCAGAAAAGGCAAAGCCAGGTGAAGGAGACATCATACGCGTATCTGGACTGGATGACAGCCAACCACAGCATCTAATCTACGCTCATCACACTGACCCAGTCCTCGGAGCGTGCCCAGGTGTGTTATCATGTAGTTACTGATGCTGTGATTGGCCAGCGAGTCGAACATGCTGCTGAGAGCCGACGCCCCCGCCGCCGTGCCGATCAGGTACTCCAAGATCAGGTTCCAGCCGATGAAGAAGGCCACAAACTCCCCAACTGTCACGTAGCTGTAAGTGTAGGCCGAGCCCGTCGTTTTGGGGACCCGGACCCCAAACTCTGCGTAGCAGACCCCTTTGAGGAAAACACAGAAACGTGGCGGTAAAAATGTTGCTGTTGGATGAGTCTTTAGAACACATTTAATAACTGGAAGGTTGAGAAGAGAGAATCTGAGGAAACAATCCTGAAAGATAATTAGGTTATTTTTATGTAATCAGGTTAGTTTAGCAAATAAAAATCTAGAAAACGAAGATGGAAGAAATCTCTCCATTCCGTCTGCTTTCTGCTTAACGATCTTTATAGATGGAAACTAATTTAAATTCAGCAATAATGAAGACCTATTATGTTTCGTGGAGAACTCTTGTGTTATTGTAACTGTGATGGCGCTGAGGGATTTTTGCTATAAGTGCTAGTAAAAGCTAACCCATCCTGAAGGTTAAAGCCAGGATTAACAGCCGGTCTGTAAGCAAGTGGACACTTTGAATTGGGCAATATAATATATTTTATTGAGATTTTAAAAAATGGGCAGAAGTTGTCCGAGGAACACGTGCTGAAATAAAACTGTTTTCAAAATTTTGGGTCAATAGACTGAAAACAATAATATGTACAAAGATTGAAAATGAACGAGACAATTGTACAGATGAATACAGTAGACATTTATTTATTTATCTAATTTTTTTATGATTCTAAAGATATAGTACAACAGGCTCCAATATTATGGTCAGCAAAGAAATATTAGATAACAAGATGGTGGAAAAATGTAATAAGGCCCGTGTCACGCTGGGATTGTTTATCCTATCTTGTATCTTTACAGTCATGTCACCAAAGCAGAAGCAAATGATTTTTCATAACTATAGGTTTGGACATAATAAGATTAAACTGTTTCAGAGAAGAAAGGAAATAAAAACAACACAGAAGAAAACTAATTTCCACTTATTGATGCTGTTTACATTCAACTTAGTGGCAGTGGTACCGCAGCACAGCTAGCTGTTATAAGAAGTTAGAAAAGCAGCAGATTAAGATTTAAGACTTAGACCTAGCTCCTGACAAAATAAAACTAACTCTTGCATTGATGTAGCAGACATACATAAAATAATAATATAGTAGTAATAAAATACTACAAACTAAAACTGCATCTCCACTTGTCGCTTTCTTTACATACAAGCTAACATTAGCATGATAGCACAGCTAGCTGCCACAGGAAGCTAGAAAAGTAGCAAATTAAAAATATTAACTAGCATTCTCATAGCAAACATAAATAAAATAATAATATAATTGTAATAAAATACTACAAATTAAAACTGCATTTCCACTTGTCGCTTTTCTTTACATACAAGCTAACATTAGCATGATAGCATGGCTAGCAGCCACAGGAAGCTAGAAAAGTAGCAAATTAAAAATATTAACTAGCATTCTCATAGCAAACATGAATAAAATAATAATATAATAGTAATAAAATACTACAAACTAAAACTGCATCTCCACTTATCGCTTTTGTTTACATACAAGCTAACATTAGCATGATAGCATGGCTAGCAGCCACAGAAAGCTAGAAAAGTAGCAAATTAAAAATATTAACTATTATTGTCATAGCAGACATAAATAGAAAGACAACATGGATTCTACACTTATTGTTGCGTTATGCATAACGTTAGCGTTAGCACAATAACACTGCTAGCTGCTAGAACTTTGGAAATTAGCGACGCAAGATGTGAAAATACCATCAAACAAATTCTGAGAAATGGTTTGATGTTATTTTATTTGTGCCTTAATTTTATTGTTTTTAATTTATTTTTCTATTACTATTATTTTTATGCCAGGCTTTTTGTAAT
Source organism: Fundulus heteroclitus (assembly GCF_011125445.2). Classification (NCBI taxonomy): domain Eukaryota; kingdom Metazoa; phylum Chordata; class Actinopteri; order Cyprinodontiformes; family Fundulidae; genus Fundulus; species Fundulus heteroclitus. The sequence continues at coordinate 40,091,157 of NC_046381.1, forward strand.
TTATAAAAGTCCTCCAGTCTTCTGACTTTATATAAAACTCATGAGTTTCCACCATCTTTGATAGCCGTTTACCTGACAGTATGGAGGCCACCGCTGCGATGATGAAGGACAGGATGACCCCCGGCCCGGCCATGGCTTTGGCGACCAGCCCGGCCACCACGTACATCCCCGTACCCACGCAGCTGCCCACGCCAAGCGACACCAGGTCCACAGTGGTCAGGACCTTCGCCAGTCCCACAGCGGACCCCTCCGCCATCTCGGTGAGGTCGTCTGCGCCGTGGCCCATGGAGCCCACGGGTTTGGTCCTCAGCAGGCGGGAGTACATGCCGTACCAGGCGTCTCCCAGCGACAGCCGAGCCAACCACGCCGCCATCGCCTCACCTGGTTCTCACCTGCTGCTGTAAACGGCCTTCACAATTAGCGCGTCATCGTTTGAGGCTCATCCGGACCGTCCCCAAACCCGCTGCCAGATGTTTGTCCCAGAATCCAGAGCGAGGCAAGAGAAGCTGTGAAGATACCAAACCATGAAGTGAGGTAAATGTAGAGAAACTCACTAAATGCTCAGAGAGATTTCAGATTGAGGTTGCAGGGACTGAGCGGTTCTGCTGGTATTCATTAAAAGCGGTGCCACATTCCTGAGCTGGCTCCAAGAGTCGGCTGGTTTCAAACCCAGAAACCTCCACCCAGCTGTAAAATAAAACTACGTCTGTTATCTCTCCTGCCTGCAGGTCTGGGGTTAATTTTCACTTTTATTTCATGTCTTTTGCTCCATTTTTAGCCTTTTATCGGCTCGATTTAACGCCTTTTTATTCTTTGGATTGCAGCTGTTTCTAGTGGACCGGCTCTACTTTTATCATTGCTGGTTGTGTTGCAGATGTTTTTAGTTTTAGTCATTAAGGGTCAAAGGTTATTGCTTGCTGCTTCTTAAGTGGTTAGAACCTAATTTAATGTTTCAGGACGGCCTGTTTGTATTTGTTGAAAGGTTTAGAACGGCTTAGAAGCTGGAAAGTCCAGGATGTGGAGAACACAGACTGATTTTTGTAAATGATAATAGTTATAAGCTAAATGTAAAACATTATTCTTTATGTAATAAACGCACCTTTGTGGTAAGATCCCTACTGAAACAGTTTTTTATGGGCCGACACCTTTGCTGGTGTTTTAAAACCAGCAGCAGATGGACAGCTTGGTTCTGCCTTCAGGCCCCAGCAGGCCCAGCCGGTAACCCTGATCTGTTCTCCTCAGCCACTAGAGCGAGACTCCCTCTCTGAAACATTAATGACCGCCGTGGATCCGTTTTCACAGCGGAAAACTACAACAAACCAACTTCTGCGTCTGTCAAACTGCAGCTCTTCCCTCCGACAGGTGAGTCCAGCCAAAAAAACCCAAACACCTGGCCGAGCTCAGCCGGTTGGAGCGAAGCCTGATCGACGCTGCAGGTTTGAGGCAAACAGCAGCGTAAAGAAGCACACCTGAGCGCCCAGGTGAGATACTCACCTGCCGCGGGTTCCCCTCCTCCTGCAGGGTGTCTGCGGTCCTGTGCGGCGCTGCAGGAAGCCAGCCGCTTTAAATCATGCTGACCTGCCGCCACGTGATCAGAACGCTGAAATATTCAGCAGCTGGAAGCGAGCTGCAGGCCTCCATGTTTGACCTCAGCTGATGTTTGTTTCTGTGGGAACTCACCAGGTGAGGCTCACCTGCAGAACAATGACCGCGTTTAGTTTTCTGTCTGTAGAATAAAATTATTCTCAGCTTTCTTTCCCTGCAAAACATAAATTTGATTTATTTTATTTTTGATATAAATAAAATCGCATGAAGGACATAATCTGAACTACGGTTATGATGGGAACTCCACATCAGGAGGAAGTTTCTCTGGTAATCTGTTGCAGTGGAAACAATTTCCTGTCATTTCTTTACCAACTTTATTATAACGCCCTTCAAAATTAAACCACGGTTCACAAATAACTTTGTATGCAGAAAATCAATTAATTGTTTTCATTAAACTTTAACAAAACTCTCCAAATGTATTTTTTAAGGAAAGCACCCTTCCTGCAGTTAAATTTATGTTTTCCCCCCTAAAATATAACAATAAATAACTAAATAAATGTAAATAAACTAAACTAAAATAGAACGGAATAAAAATAACTTAAATAAAAGTATTAAAACAAATAAGAAAAAGCAGTTAAATAATAAATAAAAATTAAATAAAGCTAAAATCTACATACATAAGAAATTTTAATTAAAAAGTATATCAACAAATGCAGGAGAAACATCCACACTCACACAATTTAGAGAAACCAATAATTTAACAGTCCTGTTTCAGATCATTGGCCAGAGAGGACATGCAGACAGACCCTGGTCAGGATTCAAACCCAGGATCTTGCTCCGAGGCACACGTGTCAAACTTGAGGCCCGCGGGCCAAATCCGGCCCATCAAGGCATTTTATCCGGCCCTCCAGAGCCAAAAAAGGCAGATCATGTCATAAAGTAGAAGCATATATCCTTTTATAGTGTATAAAGTGGCTAAAACTGTGCCTGCTGTAGCAAATGTTGATTCAGTTTTCCTACAACACATTAAAACAACCCAGAAATGTCCAAAAAGAGAAGAAGTGATGCAGAATGATTAGTTTAAAGAGTAACTCACCCAGATATCAACTTTATTTTCAGAAAAACTGTATAAACTGGACCTAAGGTGCTACTTTATGTTACTGTGCATTTTTTTATATTTCTATGTGAACTGGAATGAAATTAAGAAACCAAAAGTATCATCTATACAGGAGCAGCCGGCCCTTTAAATGACTTCAGGACGTCAAAGTGACCCATTATAGGAATGAGGTTGTCACTCCTGGTCCAAGGCAACACTGCTACTGACCCTGGAGCCAAAACATCTAAAATAAAGCTGCTTCAAATTAACTTAAAAATGACAATTAAACTAAAATAAATATAAATGAAGTGAAAAAAGCATTAGTAACCTAACAAATGAAGGCTAAATTGAATTACTTCATGAATTAAATCAAATTTAACAGAAACAAAACAAAGTGAACAGAAATGACAAACATGGTTGTGACCGACGCTCATAAATAGATAATTTAGTTTAAACCTGCAGAGGGAAGCGGTCCTACTGAGTAATTTAAGGTTTAAATCAGAGAGGCTCCCCGCAGCAGGAAGTCTGGATCCGCCCCTGAATTCACCAGGATCAGCGTGAGCTCCGTCAGGACGGTCCGGATGAGGCGTGTTGGTTTAATCTGCCGTAATCTGACGCCTGGAGTCAGATTACAGCGTCACCTGCAGGTGGAGGACGGCTTCAGGCGGGGAACAGGAGACCCCCCCCCCCCCACCTGCTGCTGGCGTACAGGCCGGGGTCAGACGTGCAGGGAAGAACATTTCTGCAGCGTGAAACCAGATTTTAGGCTGGACTACAGACTTCTTCTCCCTGGAGATGTTTAAACGGTTTCCTGGAGCTGTGCTGGGCTGCAGGTGGCAGCGTTCCTGAGGCTGCAGGCTGATGCAGAACAGATCCAGAGCAGGAGCGAGTCCAGCAGCTCTGAGGAGATCAGCAGAAGGAAGAAACCTGTTTGTGTTCAGGACCGAGCGGACGGCCTGAGGCGGTCTGGAGGCGAAGAAGGTCAGCTGCAGCTCCAGCTGTGGAGATCCCAGAGGACCCAGGAGGCTCCAGAATGTTTCTACCACCAGAGCAGAGCTTGCTCCACGCTGGCAGCACCAGGGTGGCTGTGAGCACAGCAGGAGGAAGAACTCTGCTGGAGGAAACCACCAAGGATGGAGGGAACTGAAATCAAGTCACATTTCATTGAGATTAGTATATTTATTCCTTGATTAGAGCAGGTAAATCAGACTATTTGCCACTGGAATAAGATTTTTTGCAATTAAAATAAGAACAATTCATCTCCATCATCTTATTTCAGGATATCTAATTATCTTTATTTAAGGGTAAAAATACTCATTCCAATGGTAAATAATCCTATTTAGCTGCTCAAATCAAGGAAAAGTATACTAATTTCAAGAAAATTTTAGTTCTCTTTATGTAACAAGACCACAGATGGACGGCAGAAGTCTGGTGCAGCATCACTTTCTCTGAGGAACCCTCAACGTCCTCCAAGAAACGCTTCCTCAGCAGCCCAGGACCACCTGGCTGATGATTGGTGGATTCTCCAGGCTGATGGAGACGTTTCCTCATGGAGGACATGTTTCTCAGGTCAGACTACTGACCTACAGGACCTCCTCAGATCTGAGCCCCTCAGAGAAGCTCCATCACCTCCAGGAGACCCTCAGAAGGTATGAAGGAGGATCAACACTGGACAGCTTCTCTTTTCACACTGATTTAATGGATTTTCTGAACATTTAGAAACCCGTTAATCATTTAATAACATTCAGTGGGTGGAAGATTGAAAACTGAAGACGTGGCTGTGATGCATCTCCACGTTTGTCACCACTGGCTCAGATGTTTGCTGCAGACCTTTAAAAACCAGCAGAGATGACGTTTAATTATTGTTGCTCTCACTCATTTCTTCCTGATTCCAGTTTAAATTATTTCCAATTTTTTTTTATTTACTCAGCTAAATAGGCGGCACCATCAGGAGCAACAGGAGACTAAAAACATGTAGTCATTATGGTTTAAAATAAAAGTCAAAGACTAACGGTAAACCTGTAGCAACTCTTATCTTTAAACCCTCAGCCTAAGGTCCTGTTGTTCTTTTTAGTTGCATTTATGGCTATAGCTTCATTTAAACACTTAGATTCATCATATTTCTAGTCTTATGGACATGATTTGTAAATTTTATACCAGTTGTGGGACTTTTTTGTCATTTTTTTTTCATTTATGAGCTTGGTTTCGTTTTTATGATCCACCTTCAGCTTCTCCTGATCTTCATGAAGACGGTTTCTGTTCTTAAAGCGTTTATTTTACTGCTTTGTTTTTGTCTGTTTTTTCCTGATTTAATCTCATCTGGTATAAAAACGGCTCCATAATTTAAACTTGACAGACACGGAGTCACGGCCGGTTCCTCTGAGATGTTCATTAGAGTAAAATATCCTGTAGTTTCTAAACTGGTTGTTTCTGAATCGTTAACGAGTCTCTAACTAGTTTTCCTTTGGATTAGTAAAAATAACCTGGTTTTGTCCACTTCTACTGGGTTTAAATGTGTTTTTAGCCCCTTTTCTCCAGCCTTTATCCTACAGGATTTATTTGACATCACTAAATTTAAACAAATTAACAAATTTAAACAAGTTATTCTGGGTTTATTTACCCTCATTTCTCCTAGCTGCAAATAGTTTGCAGGTTTATGGCTGTTTTCTTTCACATATTGCATTTTAGTTCAGCTCTTGTACACCACTGCAGCAGAACAGCGCCTCCTGTTGGAAGGTAAATGAACTTTAAAAGACTTTTGGCCCGAAATTCTCAAGTCAAAAGTACTCGAGGGCCAAAAAATGGATAAAAGCGATAAAAAAATAACCCAAAAATAATGTACTTTTTATTTACCCGCTTTAAAAAATATAATCTTAATAAAATTATTCAGATTTTACGTAGATCCAAAGATAAAAACAGGTTTTGCACATGTTTTATTAATAGATGCTCAGTTTGTAAGTTATGTCTGACTCAATAAAAATAAAAAAGTGAATTAATTTTGGTCTAGCAATGAGAACTGGAAGCCGGATATTTTCTTTCTTAGAAAACACTCGCTGTGTTTAGCTAATTTTAATAAAAAACTCCCTTTAATGCATGAAAGTTTGCATTTGAGTTGAAGTCCTCAGACAGATGTGGTTTTATTTACTCCCTCAGATTAAACAATGGTTTTATAAAAGATGAAAACATGTACCCAACATTTTCAGTTGTATGATTTTTACCTCTATTAATTTTATCCTCACAAAAATAAAATGTTTTTTTCTCCATCAGCCAAACCTTTCTAGAAATCCAGTCCAGGGCCACAAATGGCCGCTCTTTGCCCTAAATCCTGATTTTTTCGGTTTAAATCAGCTTCAGTTGGATTCAGAGATTAAAGACGTTTCTTTAAAGGATAAATTATTTTTACACACTGCTTTTATTGAGCGTCTCGTCACAATAAAGACTCAGAGCGGGTGATTTTCCTCCATCTTTATTCTCTGACAGACGGACCCTGGTCACTCGTCTGCCTCGGACTCGTCCTCGTCGTCCTGGCTGATCTGGAAGTAGCGCAGCTCGTACGTCTCCTTGTCGGACGCCACCACCCTCAGCCAGTCCCTCAGGTTGTTCTTCTTCAGGTACTTCTTGGTCAGGTACTTCAGGTACCTGCGGGGACGGGGTCAGGGGTCATCAGGGGTTTAGCGTCAGACGGTAACCAGCAGCGGCGGGCGCGGCCTCACCTCTTGGAGAACTGCTTCTCAGACGTCACGTTGATCTTGTTCTTCATGCGGCCGACCTGCACCACGCTCCCCAGGTTCCCCGTCTTTCCGTTCACCTTGATGCGCTCCTTCAGGAAGCTCTCCTGTCGGGCAGAGCACAGTCACGCACTAGGGAAGAGAGCCCTAGTCGAGCCGGAGCTAGGGAAGAGAACCCTAGTCCACACGCGTGGTTAGCTGGTTACCCGTCACCCTGATGTGGGACACAGGCGGACATCTGCCGACAGGAAGGACTTACAAAGTTAGCCGAGTCCAGGATGCCGTCCTCCACTGGGTGGGTCAGGTCCAGGGTGAACCTCCAGGAAGGAGCCTTTCTGGACCTCCTGGCTGCAGCGGGTCTCCTCGGCTTCACCTGCTTCACAAACCACAGCAGTGTTAGCAGAACTCACTGAGATTACCATAAATAAAACTTTAATCTAAACTACCAGCATGGTAGAGATGGGATTACATTAAACAATCTGTGGGGAAACCTCAGCGGGAGGAATAATCTCTGAGGAAACAGAGCGGTGATGTTTAATTGCAGCGTCCCACGTGTTTCAGACGCTGCTTTCCTGCCATCAGCTGGAGGCGGCTGATCAGGAGAACCTACAGAACCTACAGAACACCGGGGAACATCCTAGGGCTGGGCGATATGGATTAAAAAATAAATTTCCGATTTTATCATACCAAATCCGATTAATCGATTTTTTTCCTCCTTTTTGTTTCATAAAAAGAAATTAAAGAAATTATTTTAAAACCTTGCTTTTTATGTCAAGCATTTCGTCAGGGAGTTGACCTGAATTCAAAGTGCAATTAAAAACAAGCTGTAAAACAAGATGGCAGCCGTGCCATTATAAACAATGAAAATATAATAAAACATTTGCTGCTAGTGGTATTACACATTGAGCTAAGAACAGGACGGTAAACTTAGAACTAGGGCTGAACAATGTCAGAAAATAATCTAATTGTGATTTTTTATCTTAAATTTTTTTCAGTTTAATTTATCATGTCTTTTTAAACTTATACCAACAACAAATCAATCTGTTTCATCGCTGTGCAGATCAGGTGCTAAAAGAGCCGCTGTGTCTCTAACTGATATGTTTCAACCAAAAATAGGATTTGATTCAGACTTTTCTCTTCATTAACCACAAACAACAAAAATGGCCTCTAGATAAAGATGTTTGTAAACAAGGAGTATTTAAACAACAACTTTTAATGTTTTTATTAATCAGAATATTATTCAAGAGAACAGCTTTTAGTTGATTTGGACATCAATCCTTGTTGGACATAAAGAGCAACCAGCAAGTCTGAGTATTAAACTGATTAAACTTAAACTTAATGCTGTGGTGAGATTCCTATAAGTTTCTGGTAAAAACAAAAAAACAGTATGATTATATAAACCCTAAAACAAGTAATAAAACTAGATTATCACACTGCTGCAACTGTCTTCCCTTCCACATGGAGCAAACCCACTTTAAACATTTTACTGACACCTAAAGGATGCGTCTGATTCACTAATTGTTACATAGCCAAAAGTTGCTGACCTGCGATTTGGAAATTGCGTTAACATTGCGATTATATTGAAAATGCGATTAATTGCTCAGCCCTACTTAGAACTGGCCAGAATGTCACAACATTGATCAGGGAAGGACAACCACGGGTCCTAAGGGCCGACGTCCTGCTTGTTCAGGTCAGACTAACCTGTTATGGGGGATGTTATTATTATATTATATTTCCTGTTATTATTATCCCTGTAGATTTAGAATAGGACTTAAGACGTCAGTCAGATGTTTGATTTAGATTTAGATTAACTTTACTGTCCCAAAGGACATTTGTCTCGGTGCAGAGGCTGTTGTCACATTAAATTCACACATACAAACACTGCTATAAAAATTCCATTTTAAGAAAAATACATAAAACATGTATGTCGCATTACACTCACAATATGAAAAAACAAAATCAGGGTTTCAGAGCTGGGACTCACATCACATGCTGTTACACACTAAACATAAGCGTGAATGCCCAATCCACACTAATTTTCATATTTTTTATTATTATTACTTGGAACAATGTAACTTAATCTGATTTTGAAAATAAAAATTTTCAAAAACTAAAATAACCTGTAAAGTGCTTTAAAACTATGCTACAAAGGTGAGATGAGCAATATCAAAATCATTTTCCTCATCTTTCCAGGGACCAAAGTCAATGAAACAAAAAGTCAGGCTACATATTTGTCAGAAATTAACACTTTGGCATTTAGATGATGCAAATATATATGAACGAAAAACTAAGCCTATAATCTAAATTCCTTTAGATAAAATAACTTATTGTAGACGTTTGAAACGCCTGTAATAACTTGCAGGTCCAGCTGGGATCCTTTCATATTTATATTGCACTGGATCAGAACCAACTACAACACTACTGTTTAATCACAAGTACAGTATAGCTGAATAGAAAAGCATCACCTTTTTCAAAGACGTTTACACGTTTCAAATCACTAAGAAGCAAATAAAGCTAGTATAAGTATTGCCGAAGTGACTACAAGGCAACAAGCTACCTTTAAAACCACTAACAAGTAATATTAAAATTCACTAGATGGGATAAAAGTCAATCATAAATTAAATCTGGTATTTTTTCTAGGGAGTCTGGCCTGCCGGCGGACTGAGTGGGCCACGTGTTTAGGCTAAAGCTAACTGCTACTTTTTCTGGGGGGTTTTCTAAATAAAAACGTTAAAAATCGCACCGACTGGCTCAGACACTGCGGTCGCTCTTTGTTTTAATTAAAAACATAAATAGAATCAAATAAAATATCATCTAAATTAGTGAACGAAGGAAGAGCAACCCGGACTCACCGGCGCCATGTTGAGATCGAACGGGAAAAGGAAGAAGCGGATGTGACGTAAAACTGACGTGGCCGCCCGGCTTGAAACGCCCTTCCCAAATATGGTCAAAGCCAAAATAAAAAGCACGAAACGGGGAAACAACGAATCTATTTCAGGACAGTTTACAGCCTCATTACGTCGCAGATGTTTTATTAACCAAAAATAATGTATTTTTTAACGTTTGAAGCTAATAGATAATACTTTGAAACAACAGTTGATTTTTCTTCATGAAAGATTTATTTTTGTGCCGGAAACCAGTTTGTTGGCGCAGAACCCGTGAGCTGCGGGATGAGGCGGGTTCAAAGGTCAGCCGCGGCCCCGGTGATCAAGCTGCTGGTCCGGGTCAATCATTGACGCGCTGCCCGCCTGCAGCTCCACGCTGCCCGCTGGGTGAGTCAGAAACCACAGCCACGGCCCTGAGGGAAGAGCTGAGGGGAAAAGGTTCGTGTTTCCAGCGAGCAGACATGCAGGAAGGAGTGATTCATCTGCAGATGTTGGTGTCATGGCTGCAAGTGCAACACAGCAGAAAACAGCCTGAGTCAGGAACTCAGAGGATCTGCTCCATAGTCAGTCCAGAAGGTTCTGGTGCCGAGGAGAGCCTGGAAAACCTGAAAACGTTGTTCCAACTCAACCTGCTCCTTATATCTGATCATGTTCAGTTAACCCCCCCCCCCCCCCTGTAACTGTCATTTATGCATTCTCTGTACAAGTCACCATCGCTTCACTGGGATTCCAAAGGTGAAGTGATGACAATTGTGATATGGTATTACCTTATGTGGGATGTTGTGTGTATATATATATATATAAAACAATGTGTGTATTCTGGAGCATGTAACAAAAGTAATTTCCCCCTGGGATCATTAAAGTATGTCTGAGTCTGAACTTCCTGCTGGACTGAAATAATCAGAATCAGACTTACTTTAATGAAATAATAACTGCATCTACATTTATTATTTCTATCTGCTGATAAATCAGAATAATCCCATTCATTGCTCTCAGAACCAGAGCGCTGGTACTTCTGTAACTTTGGTGGGGAGAGTACTTTCATCACCCTTTATTGACTCCAACCCTTTGAGGAACATTTTAAGGTACTTTCACCTGAGTCAGTTCTTCTGTTCTCCAGAACCACCTTTTAATCCTGACCCATTCAGGCTGGATTCCTTTAACTGGACAGGCCGTGGTTCTGGAGGCCCAGGCGGGTCACCTCAGTGGTTGGTTCTGGTGCCTCACCTTGAACTAAACACCTTGGCCCAGTTAAAGTCGACAGTGGTTCAGGGAGCAGCCAACAAACCAAAGGTCCGGATCACCCAGAACCATCGCCGGTCCATTTCAGTGCTGAAAGCCTTCCAGAACCGACTTCTCTCTAGGAAACGTTTATAGATGCTGATATTTAACCAGCAGAGGCTCGTTATGACTTCAGGATTTAAACCAAAGGACCTGGATTTGTTAAATCTCACCATGAGACTTATGATTTGGTCTCTGTCATCAGAGTAGGTACCGGTTCTGTTCGGTGTGGAGCGGTACCGGTTCTGTCTGGAAATGAGACTCTCAGAGGGAAGCAGGAAGTTCTGCAGACTGGACTCCATCTGTGGAAACGTCCCTCTGGAGCTCCAGCAGCTTCCTGTCTTCTTTTTCCAGAAGCGAGGGATTTCTTCGCCCATCAGTTCAGAGATCCAGAGTTTTCTCTTCAGGTGAATGAAAATAAAATCCAGGTGAGGCACACCTGGCTCCACCAGCTCCAACTTCACCTCCATCTTTACTTTAGTCGTCCTTGTAGCGTGTTCCCGTTTTCCTTCTACTCAACTTTCCAGCAACATTCTCATACACACTTTCTATGAAGACACCCAACTTAATTTATCTGTAGTTCAGAATTCTGCATGTAAATTGGAAAGTTTAGTGGAAGGAAAACATGATTAACTGTAAGCCATAATCAGAATGATGTCATGTGATCATTTAGACTAGAATTACAGGTTGAATTGAAGTCGTTTATTGAGGAGCAGCTTTATGGATTTTTACAGATTCCTGCAGCATTGAGTGTTTTTTTATATTTATATTGATCATATATATATTTTTTTATAGTAAAACACCAGTGATCATCTCAGCCTGCAGCATTTAAGCAGAAGCTGCAAAAAAAAAAAACGTACAGAACCAGAACCGAGCAGCAGCACAGAGCGTTTTACCTCCGGCGACAGAAAAACCAGACAGCGGCTGCAGTTTTTGTCCATTTGTATCATCGTTTTTATTTTTGCCTTCTCCAGTCAGGTGACAAAGGCCTCGAGTGAACAAAAAGTTTGCAACTGAACCACCCGCCCAGAACCCAAATTAAGTCCCTCACAAAGAAAAGCAAAGCCTCACTGCAAACCGCCCCCCCACATGTAGGGAGGCCACGCCGCTCCGCAAAACTAAAACACTTTTTGTAATACAGGGGGTGGTGAGGGGGGGAGGGGGGGATGTGGGACCAGCCCCTCCACACCAGGCGGCCATTTTGGAGCCAACGGGTCCGCCACGACTGACGGCGAGGGGGGAGTTTCCGCTCCTGGAGGGGCGGCGGGGGAAGGAAGTCATTTCTCTCTTCTAGCTTTTGGAGCTTTACATGCTGGGGTGGGCCTGCGGTACCAGCCCCCCAGAACCAGAACCAGAACCGGGGGCCGGGGAGGAGGCCATGCTGGAGGGACGGCCTAAACCAGAGGAAGTATCTACAGGGCCGCCCCCCCCCCCCCACCCTTCCTCCCCTCTTAGGTCTGCTTTATGTCGTCTAAAGAATATAAAAAATAATAGTCATACAAAAGCCGAACCCCAAAGTTTGTCTGTTTTTCCTCTTTTTTTGTTGTTTTAAACATTCAGGAATGTGAGCGGCGAAAAAAAGAATAAAACTAAAAAAAGACTGAAGGCAAGAAGGAGCAGGAATGAGCGACTGGTGGGTTATTTTTTTTTTAAAGTCGTTTTTATATAAAGTAGTTTGTTACCAAACAAAAACTCAGTGATCAGGCAGAGGACCACGCAGCGGTGGAACATTCCCAACAGCAACGGAAAGGGAGAGAGTAATGAAGGCGGGGGGGAGGAAGAGGAGGAAGAGGAGGAGGAGGAAGAGGAAGGGGGGTAAAAAGATCAATGATGAGACAAATTACAACAGAATGATTTGAGGTTGTCTGTGAAGGCCGACGCTTTGGTGACTGAACCAATGAGAATGCAGGAGACCGGTTGTGGGGGGGTAAGGGGGGGGGGGGTGCCTGGCCAGCGGAGCCTGCCTCCCTATTTGCTGGCCAGGACCTTGGTGGCGACGGCACATTCCTCCCCCATGGCAGCGATGACGGTGACCTGTGGAGGAGAGAGGCAGCGTGTTGGAGTCAGTCATCTGAAACCGTACCCAGACCCCCCCCCCCCCCCCTCTCTCTACCCCCCCCCCCCCCTCCTCTACCCCACCAGGGCGGGCAGCTGGACTCACCATAAATTCTTCACCCGCCTCGAACTTTGATTCAATTTCCTTGCCCACGTCGCTCTCGGGGACGCGCAGGTCCTCCCTGATGTCGCCGTTGTCGCTCATCAGGGACATGTAGTTTTCATTAATGTTAACCAGCTGCAGAGAAAACAGAGGATGAAAACGATGACAAAACAACGGGGGGGGGGGGGGGGGGGGTGTCACCATTTAACGACCAGCCCAACCAGGCTTCCTGCTGCTCAGCTTAAATAACCGTCAGCAGCTTCTGATCCATCGCCACCCTGATCCTACTCTGCAAAACGACAACTAAAAGTACGCTAAATAAGATTATTTACCAATGGAATGAGATTTTTACACTTAAATTAATTCATCTCCAGCTTATTTAAAGTGCAGGATGTTATTCATCCTGCAAAGATACTTTATTCATCCTGCAAAGATACTTTATTCACCCCCGCAAAGTTACTTTATTCACCCCCGCAAAGTTACTTTATTCACCCCCGCAAAGTTACTTTATTCACCCCCGCAAAGTTACTTTATTCATCCTGAAAAGTTACTTTATTCATCCTGAAAAGTTAAATTCAATTCAATTTTATTTATATAGCGCCAAATCATGAAACATGTCATCTCAAGGCACTTTACAAAGTCAAGTTCAATCATATTATACAGATTGGGTCAGATTATACAGATTGGTCAAAAATGTCCTATATAAGGAAACCAGTTGATTGCATCAAAGTCTCTCCAAGCAGCATTCACTCCTGGAGAACCGTAGAGCCACAGGAAGAGTCATCTGCATTGTCCATGGCTTTGCTGCAATCCCTCATACTGAGCAAGCAAAGTTACTTTAATACCCTGAAAAGTTACTTTAATACCCTGAAAAGTTACTTTAATACCCTGAAAAGTTACTTTAATACCCTGAAAAGTTACTTTAATACCCTGAAAAGTTACTTTAATACCCTGAAAAGTTACTTTAATACCCTGAAAAGTTACTTTAATACCCTGAAAAGTTACTTTAATACCCTGAAAAGTTACTTTAATACCCTGAAAAGTTACTTTAATACCCTGAAAAGTACTTTAATACCCTGAAAAGTTACTTTAATACCCTGAAAAGTTACTTTAATACCCTGAAAAGTTACTTTAATACCCTGAAAAGTTACTTTAATACCCTGAAAAGTTACTTTAATACCCTGAAAAGTTACTTTAATACCCTGAAAAGTTACTTTAATACCCTGAAAAGTTACTTTATTCTGGAATCTACTGCAATTCACTGAAATTCTTAAGCAGTATGCAAATGAAATTTTGTTCTGTACGCACTCTATGCATACAAAATGACAATAAAGTTTGTCTAAGTCTAATTATCTTATTTTAGGGCTATAAATACTCATTCCATGTTGCTTTTAGTTCCCTCTGATGAAGCGTCCTGCACAGCATCTGGATCCTCACAACCAATCAGAACCTTTTCCATCCAGAAACACGACATTGGACCAATGAGAGCGGCCGGCACCGAGCTAACGGTACCGCCACATTAAAGGCAAACGCTGAACGGACCTGAAAGTAATACCGGCTGTTAGGACCAGCATCCAGAACCCAGAGTCCTGGAGGAGCAGGCCGGGTTTATTAAACGGGCTGAAGGTGTAACCCAGAAATAAAGGAACATCTAGATCAGAGGTGTCAAACTAATTTCTATATGGGGCCACTTTGGCGTCATGAAGTCATTAAAAGGGCCGCTTGCATGTGTAGAGACGATACTTTTCATTTCATAATTTCATTCCAGTTCACACAGTAGTATAAAAAACACACAGTAACATAAAAGTAGCACCCTTAGCCCCAGTTTATACAGTTTATCTGCAAAAAAAAGTTGATATTGGGGTGAGTTACACTTACAGGAGGCACAGTTTTAGCTACTTTATACACTTTAAAAGGATATATGCCTTTTTTTTTGGCTCTCAAGGGCCGAATAATTTACCTTGATGGGCCGGATTTGGCCCGCGGGCCTTGAGTTTGACACCTGTGATCTAGATGATTCTCAGGCACCAGGAATAAAAAGAGGAACGTTCTGCACCGTTAACGGGTCACTGGTACCAGAACACAGCGACTGTTCAGACTGGAGCCGTTACCAGAAGACGCTGCAGGAGCAGGCGGATCAGAACCAGTAAACTGAGGCCTGCAGGCGTTTCTATCGCATCTCTATCCTTTAAAACTCGTCTCCAAACAGAGACGACGACTAGCTGCTCCCTGTGGAGCCCAGATAATCAGAACCGGGTCTGGTTCTGCCTCGTCTGCCGTTAAGAGCTCACATTAAAAGGCTGTGACACAGGAAAGGAGACGGAGACTCAATCAGGACTAAAGGAGAGCAGAAAACGTTCTGGCTTTAGATTGGTGATTGTTAGAACCTAGAACCAGTGTCTGCAGTTTTATCATCATCTCTAAACAAAAAGCTGAAACATTAAACACCATCAGACTCTACAGGCATGTGGTGACAGAACCTCAGCGGTCCAGATTAAACCTCCATGTCAGCATCAGCTGTACGGCGCTGAAGGATTCTCCTCTTCATCATGATTAATAACTCCTCCTCCTCCATGTGGGACCCCACAGGGCTCCGTTCTGGACCCTCTGCTCTTCTCCCTTCATTAGCCGTCACTGGGGGCGGGTATTCCTCCAGCAGCGGCTTATTAATATTCTCTTTTTAAAAAAGAAAGCCTTAGAGGTCAGTTGCTTAGACTTTTACTGTAAAGGCCCCCGCTACAAATGTTAGGCCCATATTTTACATTTAAATGTCACGTTGACCCTTTGGTTAGAAGCTTGTTGCAGCTTTTAGACAAAGTTGAGCCATCCTGACCTTCAGGAGGCTATTGATCCTCTCGTTAGCTCTAAACTATTAATATTAATACGCTTTGTGTGTCTCTAAATGACGTTCAGCTAGCCTGGATGCAGCCGCTCATCTTTTGACCAACACCTGCTAACTTTATTTAAACCCGCAGTTTTACATCAACTCTGGCTTCCTGTTGCCTTTAGGACTGAATTTAAACTTTCCCCGCTGGTTTTTATTCTCTTAATGACCTCAGGCCTCCTGGTTTATCTGAACAGGTATGTGTTTGTGGGCGTGGTCAATCATCCAGTCAGCTTTTACTGGACGTCCCCAGCACTAGATGCCGATGTGAGCGTGTCCTCAGGGTCCGGTGTCCTGCAGCTTTCAGCGTCTCTGGTCCTGGATCAGCCCCTCAGTCTTCAGTCAGGTGCTAATCACCTGAATACTGGACTCAGGTGTGCTGGACCAGACGCCTTAAAGCTGCAGGACCTTCTAGAATCAGCGTACCTTCATGGCATCACTGAACCGGCCCTTTTTAATTCTGTTTATCCTCTTTATACTGAATTATTTCCATTTTCTGTGATCTTTATGGGACTTTGATGCACATTTGTCTTTATACAGATTTTAAAAAGCTTGATAAATCAAAAGTGCATCAAGAAACGTTTTCCCTTCAGCTAAAACTTGAAAGACTTCAGATTAAAAAAAGGACCTCATCTCCATGATTTCTGATTTTACCGGGAATTATGGGTAATCACGGCTGTTCTAGCCGCGCTGTCTACCTGCAGACGTCTCTGTTTTAACCCAGGTAGTCGCTCTGCGGTGAGAAACAGGCGCGTACCTGATAGTCTGTCCTTTTAATGGCGGGAACATCCATGTTGTGGGTGGAGGGGCACATGTCTTCATACTTCTTGTTGGTGAAGATGTCAATACCAACCAGGTTAACCTGCAGAGAACCAGACACACCGCTGAGGTCAGGTCCAGTAAAATAATAATCCACAGTGATAACGTCCCTCAGGGGGAAAGTATGTCGTAGCTTTCTAGACGAACACGGCGCCGTACCTTGGCGTGTCCGTGCTTGCCGGTCTTGGAGGTGGACATCTCCACGATTTTGCAGGGACGTCCCTTCAGCACCACGTAGCCGTTCTTACGCAGGGCAGAGCACTGCATGGGGAAGGTGGCGGAGGCGCCAGACTCGCCGGTCTGGAAGTCAAGATCGGGATCTGCCATGGTGCGATGGGTCTGGGGCGCTGAGAGGAGACAGGGCGGAGGAGACAGGGCGGAGGAGACAGGGCAGAGGAGACAGGGCAGAGGAGACAGGGCAGAGGAGACAGGGCAGAGGAGACAGGGCAGAGGAGACAGGGCAGAGGAGACAGGGCGGAGGAGACAGGGCGGAGGAGACAGGGCGGAGGAGACAGGGCGGAGGAGACAGGGCGGAGGAGACAGGGCAGAGGAGACAGGGCAGAGGAGACAGGGCGGAGGAGACAGGGCGGAGGAGACAGGGCGGAGGAGACAGGGCGGAGGAGACAGGGCGGAGGAGACAGGGCGGAGGAGACAGGGCAGAGGAGACAGGGCGGAGGAGACAGGGCGGAGGAGACAGTTATCCAGCTGGTCGGGTGAAGCAGCTCTAACTCCAGTAGCGCTGGGCGATATGGATTAAAAAATAAATCTCCGATTTTATCATACCAAATTCGATTAATCGATTTTTTCCTCCTTTTTGTTTCACAAAAAGAAATTAAATAATTTTAAAACCTTGCTTTTTATGTCAAGCATTTCATCAGGGAGTTGACCTGAATTCAAAGTGCAACTAAAATCAAGCTGTGAAACGTAAAACAAGATGGCAGCCGTGCCATTATAAACAATGAAAATATAACAAAACATTTGCTGCTAGTGGTATTACACATTGAGCTAAGAACAGGCTTCACTGCACTTGTGAACTTCAAACTAAGTTAAAAAAAAGTAAATAAGTAAATGAAGTACCTCGTATTATGGTAAAAAAAAAGTTTCCACTTAACAATATTTTGACAATACATTTGCCTAAACATATATTCAGCATCACATGCTGTTCTCTTCATGGAAACCCAATGAGTGTATTGGCAAAATAAAATCCAGATTTTCCAAAAATGAAATCTTAAAGAATTGTAAATTCGAATTAAATCGATTTATTGCCCAGCCCTAAACTCCAGACACCAAAACCTGCAGTCAACCGTCTAACGTACGATCCCAGTTTCTAACAAATGTTCCCAGAAACAAAGCCTACTACATCAATAAACATAAATATTTTATTACCATGTGTAAAAAAAGGCTAAACAGAGTAAAGAGTTTAAAAGCGTGGATATTCTCCCTACACGACCCTCTAGTTCAGTAGTTTCCAGCCGTCTGGTCATATCTGACGTATATTTATATTCTTCATAATGGACTGATAAGAATGTTTGATACTTTTATCTCTTAACGCATGACAGGGTTCCTACAGCATAAGGGTTAAATTCATGACTTTTTAATGCCACTTGAAATAAAAAGTTAAGCCCAACTTCACGATAAACAAGATAAACCTCGTTGCGACAACTTCACCCAAATGTTTATTTTAACATAAACCGTTACTTTCTGGCCCAGTAGACATGTTTAACATTTTGAAAAATATTCCATATAGGAAGAAAGCTAAAAACACACAAATTACAGATATATTTTTAACAACTACTGAACTGAATTCACAAACTTTGTTTTGTGAATTCTAAAATAAACTACTAAAATAAACTATAAATCAGTTTTAAAAACCACAACATAACCAGTGCCAACTCTTTTTCGCAGCTATGGTCCAGCTGCAACAGTTTTTATTGGTTCTGCTAGCGGGACGGAACCAATAATGGTTACATTGAGCCGTTTGGTAAGTTAAAAAATATATAATTGTGTCAATTATTTTACTGTTGGGTAAGGATTACAAAAATAAAATCCTATTTATGACCTGGTAACAATTTTAAGACATAAGAAAGATTGATTTAAGACATTTTAATGCCTATTAAGGCCTTAGTTTTATATTACAGAATTCATTGCCTTTTAAGACTTTTTAAGGATCCACGGGAACCCTGCTATATTCTTATATTTATCATAACACATAAAAACCTGAGACCTGATGGAATGAAAGAGTTTTAGCCTCTGGAGTATAAATACTGAAGAAACTTTAACTGGAAACTAACCCCACAGATTGATATCCTGACAACCTTTAATCAGTTTTCAGCTGATTTCAGCCGTTTTCCCCCTAAAGGGCTGCAGGTCAGTATGAAACCATTACTGATCAGCACTGGAATAATATAAATATTTATGCCGATTAAACATTTCCTTCACAATAATGTCCCCCACACCTTTGATTAAGACTTTTGTCAATAAGATTTGAAAAAAACTGGGAGCAGAGATGAGGCTTAAAGTCAATCAAAGCAGCAGAACAGAAATTAAATTATAACCTACCAAAAGGTGCTTTTAAGCCTTCATTTGTGATTAAAATTGTGCAAATATTTCAGCATCTAATAGATTTATCACGTAGTTTGATTCTTTTCTTTCATGCAAATACGTCTTCAGGCGTTCAAGTGGTTTTAAAACTTTAATCAAATCTGTTTTTCTATATTATTTCAGCCCTAATTCAGGTTTCTGAGGATTTTATTGAGGCTAAAGAGAAAAACATTACAGTTAAGCAGCAAACTCTTCCATTAATGGTTTATTATTCAGTATTTATGGTTCTAAACCCTCATACAGCTCTGAGATAACTAGTGTGGGGAAATTAAAAGGCAGCCAGCACATGAATCCTGCTTTACTGACATGAAACGTCAGCATTTGCTCTGACTTTAATCACCTTTAACTTTTAAATGATGTTTTAAATCGCCTGCTCGGGACCAATTAGCCTCTCCGGGGCCTTTCTGCAGCGATCCGGCTCACGTCGGAACCGCGGGTCGGTTTTCTGGCCAGAGAACCGCTCCCCTGTCCGGGTTCGGTGCTCCGACCGGACGGAACCGGGGCTGCATGCGGAGCGGCGAAGAATCCGCAGCGTCCGTGAAACGTGGAAGCTCGGCGGGGCTAACCGGCTAAACACGAGGCTCAACTGCTGTGTCATCCAGAGCGGCTCCGGGCGGCCCGGTCCCGCTCCGGGAGCACGGACCCGGCGTTTTACAGCGGAACGGGAGGGAATGTGAGCGAGGCAGCAGAACCACGGGTCTCCACCGGGGATTAACGGGACGATTTAAGGAAAGTAGCACCAGCTAGCTTGGCCTTCGGTTAACAACACGGACACATAACGGCGAAGCCAGGAGGGGAGCGACATTTACCGGCGTTAAATGCACCTTTACCGCGTCGTTACGTTAATAACCGATGTTATATTTAACATCCACCGGAGCAAACTGCCGGTAATTCGTTGTCTGGTGTCCGTTATTTAACATTTGGGAGCTAGCGCGAAGCTAACAGCTGCTACCAATGCTAGCAGCGGCTAGCTGCCAAATAAAGACGCGAATTCGCTCCGCGTCTGACGGCGGCTCGCCGTTCCGCGGCCATCGCGGCCTCCACGGGCGGGAGATGACCGCCGTGGGGCGGCGTGGAAAGGCAGGAAAACCACGCGCGGCGTGACAGCGAGGAGCGCCGCGCCGCCGAAGGCCGCATGTCCCTTTGATTCAGCCCCGGACACCCACACCCTGCCCCGCCGCCCGACTGGAATCCACCGGCGAACCCCGGCAACTACTCCGTGGGGCTCGCTCACCGGGAAGGAACCCCGTTCCCGTCTCCGAATCCGCTCTCGGGTGAGCTAAAAACGGATAAAGTTCCCCGTTTATTCCCTGAAGGAAGAAACACGCGCCATGCCGCACTTACCTTCCGAGCAAAAAGAGGACCGAAAGTGCGCAGGCGCAGCAAACTTGACTGCAGCATCCGCGGAGCACGCGGGGAGGAGGGGGGCCTTTATGTGTGCGGCCAGGCTGCGCTGGTTGCCAGGTCCGGCCCACGCCACCCCGACTGGGGCGGAGAGACAGGCCTGGACGTGCCCGAGACCAACCTGGCAACCCGTCAGCGCGCTGAGACGCTGCTGGTAGCGGGGATTCCGATGATTCTGCACGGATAAAACAGCCAGGAGTGGCCCAAAATGGACGTAATTTGGAACCCGTGTAGACTAGCGATGGATGTATAAACAGTTTGATTTACAAGGAACTGGGAGATGTAGAACAGAAACCCCAGGACATAAACTCTCAGTTAGCATATACACCTACAGCACTTCTCATTATTTCAGCAGATTATCACACTAAACTTTTAACTCTTTTACAGAACTCCATCACCAAGCGCTCAATATTTGTAAAGTGGAAGGAAAATTATAAATGATTTTATGAAAGTGTTTACAAATAAAATCTGAAAAGAAAAACACACAATGTCTAGTAAGGAAATGTTTTTTTTTTACACAAATTAATTGGTAACAGAATAACCCCAATAAATTAATAAACAAATATAACTGAAATGTTTTGTGGTCTAAGTTTTATTTCTAAAACCATTTTAGAATTTACAGGAATGCCGAATTATAAGTTAGAGCAAGGACCACCAACGTTTTTTAAACTGAGAGCTACTTCATTGGTACCGTGTCATACGAAGGGCTACCTGTACTGAGGCAGGAGGCAGAGACGAATATTCTGACGTTCTCTCTGACAGAGACGAGTATGGAGAGGATCAGGAAGGAGGTACAGCTCATGTTAGACGTTCTGGAGATAAAGCCAGAGACGCCAGACTCTGATGGTTTGGACCAGTTCAGAGGAGGGATGGTGAGGACATTGGTGGAAGGATACTGAGAATGAAACGGCCAATTGGGAGGCCTGGAGGAAGACCAGAGAGGAGATTTATGGGTGGAGCTAAAGAGGACATGAAGGTAGCTGGTGTGAGAGAAGAAGATGCAGAAGGTTAGGGTAGATGGAGACAGAGGAGTTGCTGTGGCAACCCCTGAAAGGGATAATTGGAAAGATGAAGCATAGGAATGTCTAATTAGCAATCAATTACTCCATGATTCTCTCTGATTCAAACATGATGTGACACAGAGTCTCATTTCTCTTTGCCAGAGTCAGAATCAGCTTTATTGGTCAGGATTTTGCTCAATCAGATAA
The DNA here is from genome assembly GCF_011125445.2 of Fundulus heteroclitus. Lineage (NCBI taxonomy): Eukaryota > Metazoa > Chordata > Actinopteri > Cyprinodontiformes > Fundulidae > Fundulus > Fundulus heteroclitus. Next base: position 40,112,766 of record NC_046381.1, read on the forward strand.
TGAGACTTTGGTTACAGATTTCACACATGGAGGTAAGAATGTTTCAAAACATCCGCGCTTGTATTTTGGATGTGAACACCTGGAAATTATGATACGAAAAGTTGTACAGCAAATTTTTTTAACTTGTACAACTAAATAATTATTCGTACAGAAGCAAAAAATTCTTTACATGTTTACATTTTTTTTTATCTTCAGCCAAATTTCCCACTACAACTACAAGTCAGTAAACACAACTTTTAGAATGTGCTGCTACTATTGGTCAACTTGTGGCGCTGTTCGTGTTTGAGCAGGAAAAGATGCTCATTCGCCTCACCTGCTGCTGCCGTTCAGTCAGGAAGTTGGTGATCCACTGACAGGAGAAGACTGGCACTGTGAGCTTCTGTTGGAAAATGTCTGGGCTGAGATGAAGTCCAATAACAAGATCCTGGCGAATGTCCTTGGGTGGTTGAGGGGGTGCAGGATGAAGATTAGTCCCAAGCTGACTGCATCATGGGTCAACCTTTTTGGCCAGTTAGCAAGCAGCAGGGGCCTGTGATGTCCTTCAGATGCTTCAACATGAGTCACTCTAAAGATTTCATGATCACAGATGTCAGAGTGACAGCTCTGTAATCCTGTTATTCAATTTTAATTATATAGCATCAATTAACATCACATCATCTCAAGGCTCTTTCCAGCGTCAGACTCCATCAGATCCTCCAGGTTGGTGAGAAAGTTTCCTCTCTAAGGAAACCCAGCAGGTTGCATCAAGTCTCTCCAAGCAGCATTCACTCCTCCTGAAAGAGCGTAGAGCCACAGTGGACAGTCGTCTGCATTGTTGATGGCTTTGCAGCAATCCCTCATACTGAGCATGCATGAAGCGACAGTGGAGAGGAAAACTCCCCTTTAACAGGGAGGAGAACCTCCAGCAGAACCAGAACCAGGCTCAGTGTGAACGCTCATCTGCCTCCACCCACTGGGGCTTAGAGAAGACAGAGCAGAGACACAGAAAGCTCAGAAGCTCACATTGACCCAGGAGTACTTTCTATGTTAGAGAAGACAGAGCAGAGACACAGAAAGCTCAGAAGCTCACATTGACCCAGGAGTACTTTCTATGTTAGAGAAGACAGAGCTGAGACACAGAAAGCACAGAAGCTCACATTGACCCAGGAGTACTTTCTATGGTAGAGAAGACAGAGCAGAGACACAGAAAGCACAGAAGCTCACATTGACCCAGGAATACTTTCTATGTTAGATGGTAATAGAGGATGATCTGCCTCCCCTGATGATGTCACAGCTAACAGAACGCCAGACCAGGTGTACCTTCTATGAAGAGAAAAATGACAGAGAACAAAAAGTTAAAAGCTGAAATAACAACAAGCAATGCAGATTGGAGAGCAGTAGGAGAAATCAGCAGAGAGAGAGAAATAGACCCTGATGTCCTCCAGCAGCCTAAGCCTATAGCAGCATAACTATAGAGGTAGCTCAGGGTAACATGAGCCACTCTGACTATAAGCTTTGTCACAAAGGAAAGTTTTAAGATTAGTCTTAAAAGTAGACGGGGTGTCTGCCTCACGGACCAAAACTGGGAGTTGGTTCCACAGGAGAGGAGCCTGATAGCTAAAGGATCTGCCTCCCATTCTACTTTTAGAGACTCTAGGAACCACCAGCAGACCTGCAGTCTGAGAGCGAAGTGCTCTGTTAGGAACATACGGGGTAATCAGAGCTCTGATATATGATGGAGCTTGATTATTAAGGGCTTTATACGTTAGAAGGAGAATTTTAAATTCTACACTTGATTTAACAGGAAGCCAATGAAGGGAAGCTAAAATCGGAGAAATATGATCCCTCTTGTTGATTTTCATCAGAACTCTTGTTATGGTGCATTTCCTGGGGATCGGGATGGTGATGGATGATTTATTGCAGGGGGAACGTCACAGAGCTCCAGAGTGAAGATTAGGGCCAGTTGGTTATTGCAGGCTTTCAGGTAGAAAGGGACCCATCAGGTCCTGGAGCTTTATTGGTCTTCAGACGTTAGGAAACCCTTTTTACGTATTCCTCAGAGATCTATAGTCCAGGCTGCGGCTCAGAGGGGAGGCGGTTGGAGGTACACTACCGATATAGGCAGTTTTTTTCTGTGGTAGTAAAGTGTAAACAGACACACCTGAGTTAAATGACTGGGTGATTAACAGACTTCTGCAGAACTTCATGGCATGCAGAGGAGGTCATGTAATAATTTGAATTGTGCGTTATAAAGATACATCTAAATCACGAGGGACAGAGGCTCTAGAGCAGGGGTGTCCAAACTTTTTGCTAAGGGGGCCAAAAATGTTAGACTAAAAATACTTGGGAGGGCCACTAAATTCTGATTATAAATTAATTTAAATTGCATATTTTTTGTTTTTTAATTTTTATTTGGTTACCAAAAAAAACCTAAACAAATTAGTCAGATTTCTGTAGAAAAGGATCTTTCAATTTTTGTAGATGTGAACATTTAAAAGGATCTCGCAGGTTGGAATCATGTAATGCCTTCAGGTTTATTATCTTTGTCTAGTGTGCGTATTTTCATCCACAAGAACATGATATGGGTCACGTTTGCCGAATTTAAGAAATGCACAAGTCTGGTTTTCACCGGATGTTTGTGCTCCTAATTAGCTACTATAAAACTGAATTGAAAGATATAAAATTGAGAAAAGGTAAATACTTTGTGTTGCACCTTACATTTTCATTTATTTTTAAGAGGTCTTGGATCAGTAGAAATTGCAGACTAGCGTTTTCTTTTCCAAGTATGTCTCCACCAACTGCATGCACTGCCAAACCAGATCTATGCATTCATACTTTTGTAGACAAAACGTCCCCTGGGCCGCACTTTGGACACCCCTGGTGAAAGATCCGTCTTTCTTTAAGTGCCAACCTTTTGAAGTGTTACAGGCTTTTCTGTTCTCCGTTAAAAAGTAAATTTTTATGACAAAGTTGGATTTTCTAAACTTTTTCAGTGCAATGAAATGCAGTTTCTCCAGATATGCATTGACCACGTCGTCCTGTTGTGCTTTTAAGCATCTCAAAGAACAACCACCACTGTTTAGCAGAAGCACATTACTCTGTAGCGTAAACTGAGTGAATGAATGAAGAAAGACAAGCAGAGCAGCTTGTTTTTTTTTTTTTTTCTGCTGTACAAGGAGAGGACATTTATTGTAGATTTCCAAACATCAAAGATGTGCGTTACCGGACCGAGGTCGTCTTCTGACTGATTCCAGCCATTCTCAGGTGAGGTGAAAACATACGCTCACATGCATGTCACACACACACCTGTGCGCACACCTGCACACTCAGACACACAGTCGCACACACGTTCACAGTCTTGATACAAAAAATTGAAATACAAATAATACCACGATAAAAACATTGTATTTTTTTGTTTTTTTAGAAATTCTTACAGTATCAGCTATGTTCTCTATTCTGTAGAAAGACAACTAAGCTTCGATAAGTGAACATTATTTATGTCCTCTAAAATGATCAGTATGATGTTATCATAATGTAAATTATTACAGTATAAATATCTTTTATTCTATTGTTTCTCAGACAGACTTTGCCTCCTGATCTTTATTCACAGGTTGATGATCAACTCTAACATCCTGCACATTTAAAAGGCCTCAGCTGGCCTTAAACTGCCTGTGCTCCACATTTTCACATCCTTTTAGATATTTGAACGACTAAAAGAAAATTAAAAGATGAAACCAGTTTCCTCTCACAAATATCAGCATTTACAGTCGCCAGAGGGTCGACTGTCTACGCGCCTGTCTGGTTTTAACATACCTAAATTAATAATAAATGTCACCATGATGTATAATTCTCCAGTGTACAATCTTTACTGTTTTTTAACTAAAAAAACAAACACAAAATGCCAACATTTTTCAGGGTTTTGTCAATTTTCTGTTGTAAAACCCACAAGTGTATTGCCTCAGAACTGCAATTCATAACAAGTGAAGACGGTTCAACATGTATGTCTTCATGCAAACTAAATACACAGCCGTGACTGACAGAAATTAAACTCTTTTAGTTCCTCAAATTGTTCTGAAAAAATCTCCCATCCTAAAGGAACCATAGATCATAATGATTTAAAGAAGTATGAAATAAAAACACATCATAAAACCTCTTTGTTTTTGTATTCTTTGCAAAAAAAAAAAAAAAAAAATCTGTCATTAACAGCATTGTGAGTATTTACAAAAGTGAAGAACACACAGAAGAGCTGAAAAAAGAAAAAAAAGGTGGTCTTAACACAAGGCAGGAAAAATAAAACCTTCCAGAAGTTGGCAACTATTCCACGGACGAGTTCCTCCGGTGAGAAAAGACGAGAAGATTTCTGTTATTGTGTTGCTGCTGCAGCAAAAGTACAATATCTACAACCTTCCTCCGCCTGCCAGAAACATGACAAACAGCTGGAGCAGCTGCCGGCGGACTGCCTGCGATGATGTGTGAAATCTCTCATTCCTCCGTCTGACAGTCGTCGCTCGTTTGAAGGATTATTCTCATATTCTGGGATGAGACAGATGTTTCAGCAGCATCACTAGAAACGAGTGTTCACACTGTGAGCCAGAGCATCTTAAATGAGTGGGGTCAGCTCTGTTAATAGTAATAATTTCCTGCCATTGGACCAAAGCTTTTCAGCCACAGCTAAAGCATTTCACTTCGTTACATTTACCTCCTGCTGATGTGTTAGAAAGATATTCCCTCACGGACCCAAAATAAACCAATTTATTTTGTAAAACGGTGAAGAAAACAACCTAAAGTTACACTGAGTTTGTTGTTTGAAGCAAACACAATGTTTTTTTTTAACTGTATTTGGAAGCTAACTGACAAGTTATTTATATTTTTCTGGATGTTTTATATATACCCCAAAACATTCAAAAAAATTATTTCAGAAATTATTAAGAAAAAAACATGGCTCAAAATAAAACAACAACGCAGAGCTTTAAAATATCCCATGAAGCCAGCTAACTACAAACCCATTTGAGAACCACTATGGCCTCTTTATTTTATTTGAAAGTTAAAATCTAATCCTGAAAATTTACTTAATTATGCTCTAGTTTCAATTTGAAAAACAACCATTACAAGGGGATAATATCACTTCTAATTTAAGACATACGATGCTCTTAAACAGAAGTTGTACAGTAGTTTGTGATCAATTTAATGATACAGAAGTGCAAATAAATCATTTATTTCTGCGGTTATCAAGCCTTTTTTATGCATAGCTGCCATATTTGAACTTAAATGTCTAAATCATTCTTCAGCTGGGAAATGGGTGTAACTGTTGTGCTCAGCAGCCTAGCTAGCTATAATTAGAATATGTAAAAACCTAATTATTGCAGTTAAAAATGTAGCAAGATGCTCCTGGGCAGAGGCTTTAATGTACTTTTGATTAAATCAAGATGAAAAATTGACAAAACTGCAAATAGATGATGTTAGTTAGATAGTTGATTTCTGAGGCTATTATTACCACTTCTGCTAGTTAGAATCTCTGGATCTGGTAGTGACAGCGAGTAAAATACATTTTTTCTGAGGCTAACATCAATGTTTATGTGCAGGGCAGCCATATTCAGTCATGAAGTTGGAGCTAGCAAGAAACTCCAGGCTATTTATACTGTGGTATATTTTCCTCACAAGTCATATTTCTATTCTGGTATTAAAATTATTTACTGTCCAGTTGTAAATTGGGGAATCAGTGGGATTAGCTAATCATTGTGGTCTTTCAACAAGTTAGCAATGATTAGCATGATAGTTTGTTAGCATACTACGTCTTTTTAGATGAGCTAAAAACTGTTGCAACATGTTCAACAAAAGGTTTGTACAGCACTTCATTTTGTGACTGAATTTAAGAGACTGCAGCAGAGACGAATGTAAACAAACAGTTTAAGCAGCCATATTGAAATTTGAGGTCACAGCTAATGATATATTTTGGGTTCTTTAGATTTCTGGTGATAAACCTGTTTACTCTCCAGCTGCAAGTCAGGAAACATTGTTATTTGCTGATTGTTGTGCTCAGTATGCAGCCTGGCAATGATAAGCAACAGCCTACAAGTTGAAAATGTGTTTGACTATATTCTGCTTCCAAACACAGCAGCCAAATGTTCACTAGCAGAGTTTGCCCAGAGCTATGCATGCATGATTCATTTACTTAGGTTTTAACTTAAATCAGTGCAAATAAATAGTCTATTATTGCAGCTACCACCACTTTTTATGTGTATGGCAGCCGTGTTGGACTTTGAGGTGGACTCTGTTCTTCCAAGCAGTACATCTAACAACTTTTTCATAATAAGAATGCTTTTATGAGACAAACTGAGGAGAAGTGGTGGACAATGAGTAATTGTACGCATTTTCATTTGAGATGAATGGGATTCACAGCTGATTCTGTTGGCAGTTTATTGGGAACACTGGAGGTATGTAAAGTATTGAAAAATTTCCAAGTCATGAAAAATGTATTGAAAACGGTAGTTTTGGCAGCTCGCATTAAACACTTCAAAAAAGGCAGCAGGAGCAACATAAAAGCAACTCTGACCATTTCATCAGTAAAACTGTGCTGATGTTTTTTGTGTTTTTTGCTTATAGTCACATTTTAAAGAATTTCCACTTGAATATTTGCTGCAGGCTTCATTTATTCTCGTATAATCTATTTCAGTCAGCCAACTGTGAAATGTTGCGACCCTGTTTTCGTCCTATGGTTAAAGATTTCCGCTCACTGTACCTTCAGATTGTCAAATTTTATCAGGAGGCGCCCTAAGCCTGTTGGTGTTCTGGTGCCGTTTCTTTGTTGCTTCTTAAAGTTGTGCAATTCTATTCCTAAAACTGAAAAAAAAAGAATAATAATAATGATTTTGATACTCAGCAGGCTTTGTGTCGATGTTCTCACATGTGCTCGATTCAGACATGATCTAGTAAAGCAGAAAATATAAAAGCATACGAGCTCGGTGAGATGAGCGTGATCCTAAAAACGGTGTGCAGTTATTATCTCATTCTCATGTGTGTTTTTTTGTCTAATGCTACTTTGCCTACTAACTACGACTACAACAGTGGTTTTTTTTGCTGCAGCAGGCACACCTGCACCGCCGTGAACGACCTGTATACTCGCAGTGTGAACACCCTGGTTGAAAGTCACTGATGTGCTACACAAAGAGCTTCCCCACAGAAAGGCTACTTGTCAGGTCCTTAAAAGGCTCCAGATCAACCCTCAGTCCGGTCCGACAGTCCTCAGTGGGGTAGGGGGGGGGGGCAAAGCGCCGACCGCTGACAACATGTGGGGTCCTCTTTGCTCTGCAGGCACTCACACCAACCACAGGACCTGCAGCGCCCCCTACAGCGTGAGGATTTCTAAGTAGGGACACTCTGCTGTGGTTTTACCACCTCCTCCAGATGTGCAGTCCAGTCAGCAGCTTTTTGTTGTCGTCGTCGTCGTCCACGAGTACACACACACATATAAACACGCACAAACATTGTCCTCCTGTCATCCCTCCTGCAAAGGGTTGTAGTTCCGAGAGGGAGGCAGGTTACCAGTTCATCATGGAGCTTCTGTTCAGGGTCATGAAGAAAACTTGACTACTGCCTCCAGAACGAACCGAGGCAAAGAAGACCTGCAGAGGAGGGAGGAAATCTTCAGTTTCAGACACAATAAAAGTTCCCTTTTTGTTTGACATCAATGAATGTTTCAAAGCTTATAAAAGCAGATGAACTTAACAAACGTAACAAATATTACAAAACAGAAGAAGCTACACACTTTTGTCAGACCACTAGCTCTTAGTTATTTGGAGAAAATGTAATTAAATTAGTGTTTCTTTTAAATATAGTCTAATAGAGGGTTATAATAGTTTACTTTAATTAGGTAAAATCCTATTAAAATTTTGCTCAATCCATAAAATTGGCCAAGTCATTACAGCCTCATAACCTCCATTTATTTTAAATAATGAATCTTTTTCTGCAAAGTTAAGTACAGTGTAACCAATTATGACCCAGTGTGATCATAATGAATAATAATTGATGTCAATCCATGTAACCATCAAAACAAATACTATTTATTAAATGAATACATACCAGCAGTTTCATCCAATAAAAATGGGCAATTACAATTCACTTTATTTAATTCAACTTCAGTCTATTTAAGTAAAGTCTATTTAACCTAAACATACCTAATTCTTGGAAAATAAACTCAATCAAATTTATGCTAATGCAGTCCAGTCAGCTTACACAAATTATAATTCAGTTCTGTTATGATCCTTACTTGTTTATTTTTTTATTCTCTTAGTGTTGCTTTATTAGCTCAAGATTTAAGGCTTAGCATCTTGCTTATTTAATGTATTCTGTTCCCGGTGCGTTCTAGTGTTATTTCTTTTAGATCTCTGTCTTCCTCTTGATTAAATGTTTCACTGTGTCTAAGTTCAGCTCATCTGTGGTGATTAGTCTCCTCCTCTCTCCCTACTTTCCTTCTGCCTGAGCTGCTTCTCATTATCCTCTAATTATAACACCAGATTCCAGGGTCATTCTCCTCACTCCCCTCAGTAAGTTCCCTGTTGGCCATTATAACCCACTGGGCCCTCCCATTGCACAGCCTGATTTTCCCATCATGCACCTCGTCCTGTCCTCCCTATGCCTCTTTGTAAGTTTTGCTTTTTATTTTTAATAATAATTTTATTATTAAATCTTCCTACAAATCATGCTGCTTCCAAATTCCTGTCTGCATTTTGCTCCACACACTCTGACAAGTTATTTTTGTTTTGTTTTTGTTACTTTGAAAAACAGCAATAAATAAATAAAGTAAAATAAATTATTTAATTATTTTGTCCCAATTAAATACAGTCTTATGCAGTCCAATTATTTACAGTACAATTAAGGTTGTAACACATTTCAATTCAGCTACTTATTCTTCAATTTAATTCAGTATTTAGTACAGTCTAATCATTCTAGTTATACTCATCTTGTTGTAAATTAACATTCTGACTTTATTTAAATTTTATTAATCATGCATTCCATTCAGAAATAACTGCCATCCTGTTTGAACCCCAATATAATCTAATATCCTCCAATTTAAACCTAATAAATGCAGTTTAGTTTGATGTCAGTAAGTACTGTCATATACATGCAATCATGACTGAGTTCAATGCATTTAAGGTCAAATATGGGCATAAACCAGGTCCCTACATTATTATTTTTGTTCTAATTAACCGGTTCAGCTCAATTATTTACAGTTAAATTATTGTCTGTTGAAGTCCCATTTTAAAAATTATTTCATAATAGATGCAATAAATACCAGTTAGGTAAAAATCAATGTAATTACGGTCAAATTAAAATGAATATAATTTGATTTATTTGATTATTCTTTATAACAAAACACAATCAGCAGATTTTTCTTTAAGAATTAGATCATATTAAAAACGCTAAATAAAAGACCCATAGATACGGTTATGGTTGCGACCGGCTGGTTTCTGACTCACTTTGTCGTTCCTCTCCGTCAGGAACTTCAGTCGCTGAGCTCGCTTGTGCATGAAAACTCCATCGAGGTGTCCCGTCTCCACGGAGCGGATCTCAATGGCCTTCTCCCCCCAGCCCATGATCTGGTTGGAGTGGATGTAGGCTGCAAGGACAGAAGAACATATGAACGCAGATATAAACACACAGACATGGAGAGGGGCTGGAAACCCGTCTGCAACCCAAGACAAACGCACCTAAACGCTGCCAGGGCTTCTAACGGTGGAGGTTAAAACGGACTGATCTGTACTTCCTGCCAGAGCTGCCATAACACAGGACAGCATGACGGCTTGGTTTGAGTCTATTGATCTGAAATTATGAGTGATCGTGTTCTGGTATCTGTAACTGATGCTGGTCGGCAGGACTAGAGAAAGGCTACCTTTGCTTTTAGAGAATTAGCACCAATGCGACATTAACCGGATCTCGTTCATACAAACATTCCAGTTCTGTCAGAAACCAAAAGAGTGATGCAATTTCTGCAAAGTATTTGTAAGCATCAGGAATGTTGTGGGACTTGATAGTTTTGGGTGGAGTCTGTCTTAGTTTCACTAAACAAGGCTGGTATTATAGAACCGCAGATAATGATTCTACCTGGATACAACTCTGCAAAAGCAGTGCAAGACAAGCTTGGAATGCTGTATTTTATCACTCCACAGGTTCTTTTTCTATAAATAGTCCAAGATAAAATGACAGCAAGTATTTGACATTCACTGTTTTAGTTTGATCACAAAAACAAATGAAAGGCAATTGTACATTTTTAAAGAAAACCTAGAAAATAACAACTTTAGTTAAAAAACAAAATCTATTTTTTCATTGTTTCATTGCATGTTTCTGGTCTCAGAGGTTCTCAAGAGAACAGTCAGTTCAATCAGAACCATTGGAGACCAGGGAACCCAGCAGACGGATCATGGAGGACGTTCTGGTCCAGTTTATAGCAGGGTCAGGTTCTCTGCATGTTGCAGAGCATTTTGCATGCAAACAATAATGCATGTTGGCAAATACTGCACATCACCCTGACCACACCATCCCTAAACTGAAGCATGGTGGTGGCTGCATCATGCTGTGGGGATGTTCTTCTCCAGTGTAGACATGAAAGCTGGTTAGTGTAGATGGGGAGATGGATGGAGCTTAACCCAAGATATTCCAAGTAGAAAACCTGTTTGTGGCCATGCTTACTATGATATTAAAATTAAGGAGAAAAATAAACATTTTCCACATAAGATGATGTAAATTTGTCAGTAAGAACCTCATTCTAAAACAATACAGCAATTGTCCATCTGCATCAGCTCCATTTGCTGGAGGGACACATTTATACCATGAACTGGCATCAGGGGCCACACAAAATATTTTCTAAGACCACAGTTCAAAGCGTGTCCATTCAATTTTATTTATATAGCGCCAATTCATGAAACATGTCATCTCAAGGCACTTTACAAAGTCAAAATCAATCATATTATACAGATTGGTCAAAAATGTCCTATATAAGGAAACCATTTGATTGCTTCAAAGTCCCGACAAGCAGCATTCACTCCTGGATGCTACAGGGAGAGTTGTTTGCATTGTCCATGGCTTTGCAGCAATCCCTCATACTGAGCAAGCATAAAGCGACAGTGGAAAGAAAAACCACCCATTAGCGGGAAGGAAAAACCTCATATTCATGCGTTAGAACGGCCTAGTCAAAGTCAAGATCTACATTAAATTCAGAATATGTGGCAAGAATTGATGTTTGCAGATGCTGTCCTTCCAATGAGTCTAAACCTGGGTCTGTCACATAAAATCCCCATAAAATTCACTAAAGTTTGCTTTACAATGTGAGAAAATGTGGAAGAGTTTAAGGAGTAAAAACTCTTTTGCAATGTATTATGCAGCTTTCACACCATGAAAATGTTAAATAAACAATAAGAATTCAGCTGCAACTCATCGACAGAGCTTAACCATAAATCACAAAACTAGTTTTTATCGGCTGGACCGACGTACCGACAGATGTGGGCATCTCGCCCCACTGCAGCACCACGTCTTTGGTGATACGCCCGTAGGTGTTGACGTAGACGCCCTCGTCCTCGTAGCACAGCAGCATCTCCATGCCGTCCGTCTTGGGCAGGACCACGATGGCGTGCGGGGTGACCTGACCTTGGATCTGTGAGGAACCAGAGGTTGAACATTGTGGTGGGGTTAGGGACATTAAACTGCTGGAACAAGACAATTCTTCTGCTCCTCAGCCACGCGCTCGCCACCGTACAGACATGAGCATCATTCAAGGGTGCCGATAAGCAACGAGAGGCGGTTGCTATGGTTACCGTCTCCTTTACCCATCGGTCTCTGACTGAAAGCACGCCAGGGTTAGAGGAGGACATTGATTCAGCAGCCCTTACTATCTCGTTGTTATTTAAGTTACAGAACTGTGCAAAAGTCTTGAGTCATTTCTGGTTCTTCCTGTCAAGCGGCCACGCCTTCCTTTGTTATTCTAATGATGTAATTATTAATAGTTCAAAGTTTCTTTTAAATGTATTTCTTTAGAAATGTACTGTTTTTTGTGCTAATTTTTAGTCCTTGATACCTAAAAGATTCATGGCTGCAGGACTTGTTCTCCCCTCGTACCTGAATGTTGGAGCTAAAATAACAAATTATATTATGCTTTGAATGTTAAAGTGCCCAAAAATATCAAAATTTCTATTGGTTTTGGTTAATTTCTTCAGTTAATGGAGCCTTTTTCTGTGAGAATGACTTGTAGGCCAGGGTTAGGTGGATTACCAGGCTGAAAATGGCTGCTGCTTCATCTAGAGCTTATCTGCTCATTATTCTCAATTATTAACACAATCATTTTCCTCGCTGAGTTAATTTTAAATAATCAATGTGTTTCTCTCTGATTTTAATAAATGAAGTTCAGACTCATTCATCTACACAAACTTTATATTTTCCAATACTCTAAACTTTATTCACTTCTAGAGACACGTTTTAAAGCAGATGTAGTAGCACTAACCTATATAGGTGTTTTAGGCTTAAATTGCTTTTAAACTTCTCTATTTGTAGTTTATTTTTCACACTATAAATTATAGGGATATACACAATATTTGGTAAACATATGCATAACATTTTACCTTTATCATATTTTACAACTACAATGCATGTTTGATTTTATACAACACACCAAAACAAAGAACATAACTGTGAAGTGGCAGGAAAATAACATGTGGTTTAGTATTTTCTGGGTTTGTCTGCTGTGTTCTTTGGTCTTCATGCTGCTGGTTTTTTACCAATGTTCTCCAATGTTCTCTAAAGAACCTCTAAGACCAGAAACAGAACAGCTACATTAATATGGAGGTTAAACTAAACGTAGCATGACTCTGTTCACTGTAGAAAAACTGGTTGAGTTTTAATTTATTGGGTGGTATTGAAAATTAAAAGTATATTTTTCATTTTCCTTCCACTACTTGTGTTGATCTCTTACAAAATAAAATCCCATAAATGTGGTAAAGTTTAATGAATAATTGGGTCAGGAGCTGTTTATATTGGGGACAGGTTGTTGTGATGTGGGCAAGTCTGGTCCCCACAATGTGCAAATACCAGAACACACACACACACACACACACACACATCCTTGTTTTAAATACTTACTCAAGACTTCGTCTTTACTTCCATTGACTTCCATTCATTTTTAAACTTTTCTATGGGCTAACCTAAACGTAACTGACACCTTTGTCCTAAACCTTACCACACGCATCCTCGTTTAAAATACAAAGTGAGGACCGGGCCTTGACTTCCATAGACTTCCATTCATTTTCAATCCTTTCTATGGCCTCACCCTGAAAGAATCCTAAACCTAATTGACACCTTAGTTGTAAACCTAACCCCTAGCCCCAAAAAAAGCGAGGACCGAAAAAAAAGGTCCTTACTTTACATCAAAGTCCCCACTTCACAAGCGCATAAAATGTTCTCCATCAGCTGCAAACACACACGCGTGTGCTTCCTCTCACTTACATGTGAGGGGATGTAGATGTCGTAGGGGTTTCCAGAATCCACATCAATCACATGGAAACCAACAGTGGAGCCATAGATGACCTTTAACCTTTGGCCCTCCTCCACAGTTAAATCCACCAGCAGGGGGCGATGTTGCAGATCTGTAAAAGACTGACAGGCAGAGAGGAGAGTGAGTGGTTAAAGGACCGAATTTCAGCCATGAATACCTGTGTAACTCTTTTCAGACAGTATTTGAGTGTTGGTAAAAGATGACCTGGTAACCTTAACATGACCTTCCACTGACTCCCTGTATCTCAGAGAATAGACTTTAAAATCCTTCTGTTAGTCTATAAATCCCTGAATTATCACCTAAATACATCACAGACTTGTTATCAGGACATCAACCCTCCAGACCACTCAGGTCTTCTGGCTCCAGCCTGCTCTGCAGAACCAGAACCAGAACCAGACATGGAGAAGCAGCATTTAGTTCCTATGCTCCACTGATCTGGAACAAACTCCCAGAAAACTGTAAAAGTTCTTTTAAATCAAGATTAAAAACACATTTGTTTAGGATTGCCTTCGACTGTTCCAGTTAAAGTGTTTTACTGAAATATCATTAGTATAACTTTGTAGTCAAACTATTTTTAACATTTGCTTTTAGTTTCCATTTCCCCATGTTTATTCCAACTTGCTTTTATTCTGTTTTATTTTCCTATATTTTAATCATGTAAAGCACTTTATATTGTCTTTGTGCTGAAATGTTCTATACAAATAAATTTGCCTTGCCTTGGTAAAGCTACCGGTTAGACTGCTCGGAACAAGTACTTAAAAGAAATATCAAACTATTGCAGGTGTGTTGTCTGCCTGACGCTAACATTATGCATTAGAACAAAATGCATAGAAATGGCTTGAAGGATCGCTATATATGAGATAAGTAGAGAGGTAGTTGTCCTGCAATTCAAAAGTTGTGGCTTGGATTCATGTTTTCAGTAAAGCAATTAAAGTGGTCGGTATGAATACAAAGACTTGATAATTTCAGTCTATTTAGGGACACTGGTTCTTCCTCCTCTACAACAATGATAACTATTTGCTGCAGCCCTCAGCATCCTGCTATTATTACCTTAAAGGCCATAAATTTATGGTAAGGTTTTGGTGCCCAGGCGTAGATTTCCACCGAGTTCTTCAGAGCAATCACCAGGAATTTAATCCTCTCGTACTTTACTGCAGAAAAAAAATAATTATATATAGAAAAACATGTCAGACATGAAGAAAGCAGTGTTTGAATTGTCTAATTCTAACAGTTTTAACCGTAACAAACAGTGTTTAATGTGTTTGTATGCTGACAACATACCGACTTTATAGTGCACACAGCCCTCCAGTTCCCCCACTGTGATCCAGCCCTGTTTCTTCTCCACCTCCGGGTCGTTGTGTAATATCCTGTTCCTCAGCCAGGACAGGTAGTAAACGCGCAGCTTGTTCTTCTTCCCTGCAGGTGAGGAAATTAGAGCCTTATTTTTTTTTTTTTTTTACTTATCTTTTGGAACTCTGCAGCTCTTCCAGAGTATATGCAACCACAATACCAAGAAGAGTCCTGGTAAAGTCGTCATTGTAGGAACTAGCAACATTCCTACCAGGTAAGGAAAGGATTGACGTGGGCATATCATGATCAACTGATGAATTATTGTCTGACGTCGTCTGTTAAAAACATATTTGATAGCTGAGGTTCAAGGCAGGTCAACCGACCTGAGATGGTGACCAGGACATTCAGTCCCTCCAGGACGTCCATCTGTTGGAAGCGCCTCCGATTGATCAGGTTGTAAACTTTGCCTTGGCCGCTGCGGTCCAGCAGCATCAGGCCGTTCTCCGTCCCCACCAGCAGATTCACTCCTGGAAAACACACAAAACCTGTGATTTCCTGCAGCCACACGGACATCTGAGTATCCGCGAGGCGTGCGCTGCCGTCTCACCCCAGAGAGCTGCGCAGAGGATCTCGGAGTTGAAGCGCTTCTTGTATTTCCGGATCTCGGGCGTGTCGCTGTGCGGTCGGATGTTGGTGGGGTTCACGTTGACCACCGAGATCTTCCTGGCCTCGTTCAGCCTCGCCTGCTCCTGCTCCTGCTCCTGTTTCAGCAGCTCGTCAGCAAACAGAGCTGCAGCACCGCAGACAAACCAAAGAAAGATGTCATCAGATGGAAACGTGTCTTCAGAGCTGCTTTCGTTCGTCTCTGTAGCTCTGCATTTTGATTGTTTTTCTTATCAATAAGACAACAACCTACAGTAATTTTGTGTAACTGTGACAAATACTATGTTAAAAAGTCTTTGTATTTAGAAGCCTTGGAACAAAAGCACCTTGTAAATTTATCTCTAACAGGTTTTTGGCTCTATTATAAGTTTATGGACCTAATTTGTAAAAGTCGGAATCAGCGACGCTCCAGTTCCCAAAGTGGGGAACCCCTGAACTGCATGGAGTTTGCATTTTCTCCCTGTGCATTCATCAGTCCTCTCCGGGTACTCCGGCTTCCTCCAACAGTTCAAAAAGATGAGTGCTAGGTTAACTGGTCTCTAAACCAGGGATGGACAACTTCCATGATAAAGAGGGCCACATTTTTTTCAGCACGACCATTGGAGGGCCACATGACCACGCACTTCAAATAGTTGGATATGAAAGACGCTACAAATTATTCTCAATAAGAACAAATTTTAGATGAATTTATATCTGTATGTTTACTGCACTAACATATAACTATTTTCTGCATATAAATGCATTTTAATATGTCCTTAAGCAAAAGACAAACCGTTTGCTTTAAAAAAAATTGCAAAAAAGAAATTTAAACTCCATATCAATGCATTCAGGAGCATGGGACATTTCAAATTTACAAGGAAAGAGGCATAAAACGGAACAGAACTTAACCCAAACAATAATGTGTCTATCCAGAAACAATGTGGGCTTTCTTACAATACTGAATGCTCTATAATTGTATTTCTGTTATTTTTTGAGTATGCACATCTGTTAGCTTTTTTCTCTGAAAAATCTAATGTCCCATGCTCCTGAATGCACCATTGCTTTCTGACGCTCGCAAATGCATCACACTGCTCTGTGAATGCGGTGCTGTGTAGCAAAAAAAAAAAAAAAAAAATCCCCATGTCCATACTTCTTCCCATTTTGTCTGAAAAATGTGACTTTCTCGGTCAAGTTTTCCCTTTATGCCATGGCCATGGCCAGGGCTCTTGACTTTCTTCCTCGCTGTTGCAAAGCGGCCCATGCCCGCTATTGTTTGGGTACGGCGCGCCCTCTATCGGTCAAAAGTATAATTACATTATTATTATTATTATTATTATTATTATTATTATTATTATAAAATTATTAGTGATCTATTCGCGGGCCGCACTGCGTGATGACGAGGGCCGTGTGCGGCCCCCGGGCCGCCAGTTGCCCATCCCTGCTCTAAACTGTCTCAGGTATGGCTGTGTGTGTCCACAGTGTGTCTGTGTTACCCTGTGAGGCACTGGTAAGATGTCCAGGGTTCTTCCTGCCTCTCACTCAATGATTACTGTATAAACAAACAGCCCGACATGAATAAACAGGTACAGACGACGATGGTTTCTCCTTGAGAAAATCTTGATGTGGGCCCAGTTGGCAGTGGGAAAATCTGCATCGTCTTCATGAAGGAGTTGAGGAAGAATCCGGTGGGATGGAGGGACGTACCTGCAGCAGAGTTTTTCTCGTCGTCTTCAGTCGGCGAGGTCCCGTAAACCCTCGGATCAACAAACGGCGTGAAGGAAGCCTTGGAGCCGCCGCTGCCTCCCATCCCGTACTGCAGAGCACAGAAACAGGCCTCATTATCCTCAAAATAAAGGAAACACAGGTTTGGATCTTTGACAGTTTTCCGACTGTTGTGTCACTGGAAGGAATACTAATGCTTCCTTTATTTAGTGAAAACTTGACAGAAACAGGGTGGGAACTTCCTGGTTCAGAGGCTGGAAAACTGAGAGATGGAGGGAAGGAAGGAAAGGATATGGACCATAATTAAACCAGACAAAGCAGGCAGGTAAACCTTATATGCACTGCAAAAAGGGAACTAAAAGATTTCAAATTTTCTTGAAATCAGTGCATTTTCCTTCCATCTGCCAATGGAGTAAGATTTTTGCACTTAAAATAGCAACAATTCATCTCCATCAACTTATTTCAAGTGCAGGGTGTCTAATTATCTTATTTTAGGGGTAAAATACTCATTCCATTGGCAAACAGTCTTATTTAGCTCCTCAAATCAAGGAAAAATACACTAATTTCAAGAAATTCTTTCTTACTTTTAGTTCCCTTTTTGCAGAGTGAAATTCATAATATGGTGCTTCAGTTCCTGTTACAGAGGACTGACTTTATTTAATGCATAAACCCTTTTTAAAGACTTGGCTCTCTAACATATGTACGTATCATGCAAATGTCTGCTGGTGGAATAAGGTTAACATCCTAATGTCAGCTGGAAGCATATAATCATGAAAGAAGAGGAAGATTATTACTATAACTGCCCCAGAAAACGTGTGAAACTGTGGTACAGGAGCTCCCTCTTGTGGCACACAGTGGAAATGTTGAAATGTTGTCTAATTTACAAGGATTATAAGCAACACATCCTAAACATACAAGCTGTTCACATCGTTTTATTGGGCGGTCAGTTGGGTTCAACCCAGCTCTGACTGAACGTGTAATGATGAAGTTTATTTAGCTGGAAGCTCCACCATGTTGGCTGCTAGGGACCTGGATGAGCCTCGTGGACAGATACCAGGAGCTCCACCTCTGACTCTACAGCCCTCAGTTAGCAGGTTAAAGCTTAAAGGTCATGACAGGATGGTTAGAAAAAGACTGAGCAGGTCTGGTCTGTGTGGGAGTGTTAGAGGAGGAAGTCTCTGCGCTCTACAAACAACCCGAGAGCATAACTTTGGCTTACAAAGCTGCATCTGAATGAAGTACACAACATCTGAAGCAAAGTTTCCTTCACACAGACGAGACTAAAGCTGACATACAGGACTGTCTCAGAAAATTAGAATATTGTGATAAAGTTCTTTATTTTCTGTAATGCAATTAAAAAACATGAAATGTCATACATTCTGGATTCATTACAAACCAACTGAAATATCGCAAGCCTTTTATTGTTTTAATATCGCCGATTATGGCTTACAGCTTAAGAAACCCAAATATCCTATCTCAAAATATTAGAATATGGTGAAAAAGTATACTAGTAGGCTCTTCAACTAATCACTTGAATCGTCTAATTAACTGGAAACACTGCAGGGTTTCCTGAGCCTTGAAAAACACTCAGCTTGGTTCAGTAAACTAAATCCCAAGTATGGTAGTGGTTAAGAGACGACATCAGATTCTCACAGTAACTGGTGTACTGACCATGGCATTACTGTCCTTGATTGGCCTGCCAATTCCCCTGACCTGAACCCCATAGAGAATTTGTGGGCTATTGTGAAGAAGAAGCTGAAAGACACCAGAGCCAACAATGCAAATGAGCTAAAGGCCGCTATTGAAGCATCCTGGGCATCCATAACACCTCAGCAATGCCACAGGCTGATTGCCTCCATGCCACGCCGCATTCATGCACTAATCTGTGCAAAAGGATTCACAACCAAGTACTGAGTGCATTAATGGACATTTTCAAATGTTTGATTTTGTTTTGCTGTTATAATTTTATTTTTTTTACTTTGTCTGAGGAAATATTCTAATATTTTGAGATAGGATTTTTGAGTTTTCTTCAGCTGTACGCCATAATCAGCGATATTAAAACAATAAAAGGCTTGCGATATTACAGTTGATTTGTAATGAATCCAGAATGTATGACATTTCATGTTTTTTTATTGCATTACAGAAAATAAAGAACTTTATCACAATATTCTAATTTTCTGAGACAGTCCTGTATATGGCCCTAAAGCCCAGATTTCTGTTTGGAGGAAACCAAACGCAGCATATCAGAAACACCAGCTGCAGAGCACGGTGGTGGAGGGGTGATAATGAGGGCTTGTGCTGCAGCCACAGAACCTGGGCTCCTTGCAGATGTTGAGTCAATTAAAGGAATTTATTGCCCATTGGGTCCTGAACCCAACTTTTAAGTAGGTTCAATTTAATTTTATACTCTTGTTCTAGCTTTAGCTTCTTTCTGTTGTCTTCAATCCTGATTTAGACAGCGAGGGGAAGATCTGTCTGTTTTTGGGGAACCAGAACGATGATGAATGGATAACAGCATGCAACTGCAAAAACAGAACTAAAAGTAAGTGAAATTTTCTTGAAATCATTGTAATTTTCCTTGATTAGAGCAGGTAAATAAGACTATTTGCCAATGGAATAAGATTTTTGCACTTTAAAATAGGAACAATTCATCTCCATCGTCTTATTCCCAGTGCAGGATGTCTAATTATGTAATTTTAGAGATGAATTGTTGCTATTTTAAGTGCAAAAATCTCATTCTATTGGCAAATAGTCTTATGTACCTGGTCAAATAAACTCATTTGAAGAAATTTTTACTTATTTTTAGTTCCCTTTTTGCAGTGTAAAATCTCATTGGACAGAGAAACGTTATAACCAGAAATTTTAAATTTAATTCAATTAGTTTGACCGAACCTTTCCTTCGAAGAGCAGATTATTCTTTAATAGTTGTCAGAGATGTTTTAAAGTCTGAAGCCTGAGCTCACAGTGGAGAGGCTGCAGGTAGCAGACACAGCGGCGCTGGTGGAGGGGGTCTGTGGGCAGGTGATGAGGTGGGGGGGGGGGGGGGGGCAGCTTGTCAGGACCAGACGGGGGGACGGAGGTTTTTCAGGGGGCCGGGATCTGCTCCACCTACTTGGACCCCAGAGGCGTGACCCAGAGGGGAGGCGCTTTGTTGCACCAAATCTGGGAGGTTGGTGTTGCCAAGGAACGGATTACCGCTGCCACGGAAACCGTTGCTGGGGGCAGAGCTCCGCCTCCGTCCCCTAAACCTCTGCAAGAAGAGAAGAGAAGGTGGGGGGGGCGTGGCCCCTGAGCAGCGAGGCGACTGACAGGTGAGCCTGTGGGCTTGTTTAAGGAGGCGGGTGGGAACGATGCTGCTGGAGGCCCAACGTAAAAAACAAAACACGAGTTTCTGCATCCACAGTTTGACTTTAGGCCAATCAAACACACCCAGACTTCTGTCGCTTTTCTTTTAAATATCAACATTCAACACAAAAATTATAACTAGAGTGGCTCATGTTACTCTCAGCTACCTTTATAGTTTTACTGCTATAGGCTTAGGTTACTGAAGTATATCAGGATCTAATTTTCTCACTCTATTGAGTTCTACTGTTCTTCAATTATGCATTATGTGTTGTCATTTCTGCTTTAACTTTCTGTTCTCTCTCTTTTCTCTTCATAGTAGGTACACCTGCTCTGGCGTTCTGTTAACTGTGACATCATCCAGAGAAGACGGCTCACCCGCTACTACCATCTAATGTAGAACAGATTACTAGATCAATGTGTGCTTCTGTGCTTTTTTGTTTCTCTTGTTGTGTCTCTGTTCTGTCTTCTGTAACCCCAGTCGGTCGAGGCAGATGACCGTTCATACTGAGCCCGGTTCTGCCGGAGGTTTTTTTTTTCCCGTTAATGGGTGGTTTTTCTTCCCACTGTCGCTTCATGCTTGCTCAGTATGAGGGATTGCAGCAAAGCCATGTACAATGCAGATGACTCTTCCTGTGGCTCTACGGTTCCCCAGGAGTGAATGCTGCTTGTCGGGACTTTGATGCAATCAACTGGTTCCCTTATATAGGACATTTTTGACCAATCTGTATAATCTGACCCAATCTGTATAATATGATTGAACTTGACTTTGTAAAGTGCCTTGAGATGACATGTTTCATGATTTGGCGCTATATAAATAAAATTGAATTGAATTGAATTGAATTGAACATTCAGAGCTGAGTTTTGACCTCAGTTTAATTTCATGTTGTATTAACTTCACCAGAAGTCTGTTTTTAGTTGGTATTTATCACCCAGGAGTCTCTGGTAAAACAGCTGCCGTGTCTCAGCAGCGACTAAACGAGGCCAAACTTCGCTCCGCCTGGTGTTTTTTCACCTGCACTACAGACCCGGACCCAGACGGGAGCAGTAACGGTGTTTTATGCTGAGTCAGCAGTGGACGGCGGACTCACCTCTCGCATCATGAGCGTGCTGTCCTCTGAGCTGTCTCCGTACGCGTCTCCGAGGCTGTCGTTGTGACCGCCCATCACGCCGAACGACTCGTTGGTGCTCTGACTTGATGGAGGCCTGGAAGCAAAAACTACTTTTAGTTGTATTCTTTTTGTTGAAATACCTGTTTCAGCTCTGTTCATTTGATCCAAGCATTAAGATTTAAAACTAAAGGAGGGGATCTGAAACTACTGAAACTACTCACATAATGCGCGGTATATCGCTGACGGCCACCGATCCGTCGTTAGAGTGGCCCTCTCCCTCCTCATCCTCACTGCTGTGGGACTCCTCGCTAGATGAAGAGTAGTCCGTGACTTTGACAGGCGGGCGGCTGGTCTCCTCTCCCTGCCGCAGCTCCCTCAGCTCTTTGGCCAGAGCAGTCAGGTCCTGCGGGACGAGGGTTCAACTCTCACTGATTCTGTTCTGTCTGTTCGCTCAGGCAGTGATGTAGCAGGTAAACGACGAGAATTAAGCTCCCATAAAATACCGTGGCTTTGCACATTTGATGCAAGGACACCTCACTGCAAAACCAGAGCAGCTAATTTCACATCCACACCAAGCTGATTAATAAACTGATGGAAAACTGGTCTGTAAAAACCTTTTACATCTGTGAGTGCAGTTTTATAAACATCAACAGGTAGATCAGGTGCTTTTAGAGACTCACTGTGTCTCTGGCTGCAGCTGCTAGAACAACAAGTAAAGCTGGAATGCAGTTAGTTGTACTGCCTGTAATTTCCAGGAATTAACATCCTACTTTTATAAAACCTACAGGTTATTTTACCCAGGTCACTCTCCAGAGAGTTATTTTCTCAGATTTACAGGTGACTGTCCTGAGTTTACAGGTTACTTCTCAGAATTTACACAGAGCTTTGTGTAAATCCCTGGAAAGTAACATCTAAATATTTGGACTTCAAACATAGAAATTAAGCTGTAAGGTTAAAAAAAACCTGATAAGTCCCGAAAACGGTAAAGTGCAAGTTTAAGAAAGTTACACACAGATTCGGTGCAGTAACCTGTAAGTATTGGAAAGTAACCCTTAATTGATTTGTGATAACAGAGAAACCATTCTGCAAATGAACCTTCAAATTAAATGAAAGGAGGTTATAATTTCCAGGATATTAACCTTTGCATTCTGGAAAGTGACATTTCAAATCATAGAAAGCAACATCTAAATCCCTAGAAAATAATCTGTGAGATTTAAAAATGATAACAAATAAAACCCAGATAACTTGAGCAAAGTATGTTTATGTTTAAGAAGGTAACATGCACGTTTATGAAACTAACCTATAGGTTCCCCATGAGTTCCATAAAATAATTCAGCAAATTAACCTTTAATTTCCATTAAAGAAACTTGAAGGTCCGGTAAAAGTAACCTTACATTCCAGGTAAGTTTGAGAAAGTAATTTTTAAGTTGCCAGAAAGTAGCTCAGAATGCAAACTCTAAGGTTTTAAAACCTTAGAGTTTGAATACCTGGCAGGTTCCTCATAAGTTCAGGAAAGTAACCTGTCAGTCCTGAATGGGTTCAAGAAAATTTTTCTGAAAAATAGCCTTTAAAGTTTATGAAAAACGTTTGTAAACTACAGGAAATCAACCTTTGCATTCCAGGTAAGTTTTAGAAAGCAGCCTTTAGGTTCCGGGACACCAATCTAAAAACAAATATCAGAAAAGTTCTGGAAAGTAATGTGTAGGAAAGTAGAATATAAGTTCAGAAAAGAAAAAGTAACCTGTAAACTAACTTTCAGGTTATGGGAAAGTAACCGTAGCATTTCAGTGTCAAGTTCTGGAAAGAAATATTAAGATTCCTGAAAAATAACATGTAGGTTTTTAAAATAAGTCCCGAGGAAATTAAAATAAAATCAGATAGGTTCGGCAAAATAATACGAGATTTAAGGAGGAAACCCTTATGTTTTGGAAAGTAAGCTGTCAGAAAATTATTCTGCAACTTTAAAGTCCCTGAAAGCATCGAGTAATTTCCAAAAAGTAATCTTTAAATTGTAGATAAAGCAACCAGTGAGTTCAGTGAAACTAACCTGTAAATTTGGGTTAAAGCAGATTGTAATAATAGCGCTACGCACCGAAATCAAAGGAAATATTTGGTTGTAAAGACATTTCTGTAAGAAGAAACCTGTCGGTTCAGGCTGAGCAATCCAGCAGGCAGAAGAGCACAGAAACATGACAGATCTGGGATCACCATGCAGGTTGTTAGTTTACATTTCAGCCAGCGGTCTCTGTCATGAGGAGGAGGGCAGCGAGCAGGAAGAGGAAGCAGAGACACGAGGGGAGTCGAACTACAGACATTCACCATGCCTCCATGTTACAGGTTACAGCTCAGATAACCTCCAGGTAGCATTTCACATCCAGCAGCCACAGAGAAATCAACTGAGATGCAACGACCGTCTCATAGTGTGATGAGTCTGTCGCCATGTTGCAGCAGGATTTAGATCATTCAGCAGATGCTCAATTTCTTCTAAAATATAACCAGAAATTTAATAAAGCAGCAGGCTTTATTAAATTATCTAAATGCCCTGAACCTAACATCTTTGAGTGAAAACTTTGTCCTAAAACCTGGGTTAAATAAAGGGAATTGTAAATATCTCAGTAAATTGGTATATACAGTGTAAATATGCAAACAACAAAAAACAAACACCAGAATGGCAAAATAAAAATTACAATTTCCTTATTGAAACATATCTTAATATGTTTTAAACCATTTTATGAATCTAAATCGACTGAAAAAAAAGACTGAAATCAAGCAGTGCAATAAAACGTTACAGAAAATGTAAATTACTATATGCAATAGAATTATGGTTAATATTTCATAAAAAATGTTTTTAACTTTTTATTATTTAGTCTGTTTTATTTTATAATAAAATGTATTGCAACGTTTGGTGAAAACCAAAAAGCCATATGCTATTTATTTTCCTTAGACTTCTTATTGTTTAATCAATTATTAATTTTGACATATTAGCTCCCAGAAAATGTATTATGTAGAATTTTCTTATTTCTTTACATTATCTCTACTTAATAATCCAATTTGTAAAAATTACAGAAAAAACGTTTAAAATGACCATGAATAATAAAAAAATCAGGTAGAAACTAAAATCTTAAATCCTGCAAAATGCTAATTATGATGAAAAAATTATAAGAATGAAAATCCATTTTTTTTGTTAACCGTAAACACAAATTAATAAGTTAATCCATACATAATTGACAAGGAAGGAGTTTGTGTGACCTTCATTTATATAACAGCTGAATTAAACCAATCTAATTTAATAGTCCATTTTTTATATTAACTTAATTTACTTAAACATATTAGCATTAAAACTGGATTAAATTGAAAGTAATTTAATAAAGAAATGAAAATAAATTGGATTTTATGTAACTGAATTTTGGAAAACTACAGCAAACATGCTTAAATCAGAGACTTTCGAGAATTTGCAGAGGCATACGGCAAAACAAGATTAATTATATTCTTAAAAGCAAAATTAATAACCTAACCTTAATAATTATTGTTTTTGTAAAAGAAAGGAAACAAACAAATAAGTTATAGAAATGCAGGCATCAAAAACTAGATTTTATATTTTTCCCCAGATTCCTTATGATTCACATCTGGATTTTAAATGAAATACGTGTGAATGTCTTAACGAACATCTCAATAACGAGGTTAACAGATGTAACCATAATGAGAACGCCTGGAGCAACATGGCGGTCGAACCGACACATCATCACAGCAGAAAAACAGAAGCAACCAGAGAAATATCCGGTCTTTCACAGCAGGGATGCTGAGAGGCAGGAGGTGGACGAAGTGGGGGAGACTTTGGTGAGGTGGGGGGGGGGGGGGGGGGGGGGGGTGAGTAATCTTACCAACTCCTCCTGATGAGAAAGAGAAGAGAGGAAGGGTAAAATGGAGGAAGAGAGAGAGAGAGAGAAAGTGTGACCGTGAAAATGAACCATGGCAGCAGAGGTGAATAAAGTGGCGTTTCCACCGAGGGAGACGACAGGAAGTCACGACTGGTACGGCGTCTGATCAGAGGTCGACTTCCTGTCTGACGAAACCTGAAAATAGTTCAGCAGCATCACTTCCCAGGGGAAGGGACGGAAGAAGAAGAAGGTATAACTGGGTGAAAAGCTGGAAGACACCGCCGGGTTCTCCTGTTGGCTCTAAATGCGCCGTGTTCTCGTGTCAGTGATAAAAAGGCAGAATGTTCTCAAAGCACGAGTGGCTTTTATCCAGCAGTAATTTGACAGGAGAGAGAAATAATATATAATAATATATTATTATATTACTAGAGAGAAACCCGGGACAACCGCGCAATGCGTCTGCTGTTAAACCCAGGAAAATTAACGGTAGGACGTTGATTTAATACTGTTAAAATTTCACCACACATGGGAGGATAGGATATTTTTAGGAAATTAAAGTAACTTTTTTTTTTTAATTAATCTGCGTTTGGTAATTTGGATGGAAAGTCCCCTGAGTGGACAGCTAGCTCCAGCCCAGGGGCCCAGATCCTCCTATTTCCGGCCCTGCACCAGGTTACGCAGTGTTATCTTCTAAAACATTACATCATTACGTTGAATAAGAAGCAATAGGAAAGAATTCACAACACTAAATGATCTAAAACAATATGATATAATATAAACGTCTGATTGTAATTGATCCAAGACACGGGTAACACATTTTAAATGTACAGCTACACCAAAAAAAAAAATCTTATTTGCGTGAAATATACAGTTAAACTCCTAAGCAAATTACCTTAATTTGTTTGATTAAAATGTTTTTTTTAAATGAAATGATAATCATCTTAAAGTTAAACATTAGAGAATATCAGCTGCTAACTGAACTGTTTGTTAGAGTAAACTGTTTATGAATGTCTGAGTTTAATTTAAAGTAAAATGCTCTGATGGTTTAGCTCTCACGTATTTTCTAAATGTGCGATATTTTAGTGCATCAACACAGGCTGCTGGTCTATTTTATAAAGGTAGGATGCTCTAATTAGGGGTTTTACGACATGCGTGACTCTAAGGGTGAAATGTTGTTCATCATTAAGTGTTAAAACTACACAGAAGTGCTAAACTGCAGCTTAAACCCCTTCAGAGATTTATTAAGGTTATATTTAACACTAACAAACCGTTACGCATCTAAACCCAATGAAGGGGAAGCAGGGAGAGAGAAAAAGAGCTTTGGCTAAATTCATAAAGAACTAGCCCAGGTTTTTAAATATAAATACAATAAAAAATGCAGGTTTAAGCAGCTTTAAAGTTTTGTTTTCCTTTATTCTAAAACCTAAAGAGAGAGAAAAAAATTAGTTCTTTAAAAGTGAAAACTAATTTTCCACAGTGGCTGTTTTTGTAACTTTTAAAACTTCATGTAATAGTTGTGGCCCTTATTTTAATTATCTGAGCTGAGCTCTGTGAAAAGAGAACTTAAAATAAGTAACATTGGCAGATAATCTTATTTACCTGCTCAAATCAAGGACAAATGCACTAATTTCAAGAAAGTTTGACTTATTTTTAGTTCCGTTTTTGTAATGTGTTCGTTAAAAACTGCTGAATATCTGTGGGCCAACTACAGATTCTCAGCTAGCTTCATAGCTAGAGATCAGGCTCCTCCTTTAAAATTCTCCTTCTAACGTATAAAGCCCTTAATAATCAAGCTCCATCATATATCAGAGCTCTGATTACCCCGTATGTTCCTAACAGAGCACTTCGCTCTCAGACTGCAGGTCTGCTGGTGGTTCCTAGAGTCTCTAAAAGTAGAATGGGAGGCAGATCCTTTAGCTATCAGGCTCCTCTCCTGTGGAACCAACTCCCAGTTTTGGTCCGTGAGGCAGACACCCCGTCTACTTTTTGGACTAATCTTAAAACTTTCCTTTGTGACAAAGCTTATAGTTAGAGTGGCTCATGTTACCCTGAGCTATCTCTATAGTTATGCTGCTATAGGCTTAGGCTGCTGGAGGACATCAGGGTCTATTTCTCTCTCTCTGCTGAGTTCTCCTACTGCTCTCCAATCTGCATTGTTTGTTGTTATTTCAGCTTTTAACATTTTGTTCTCTGTCATTTTTCTCTTCATAGAAGGTACACCTGGTCTGGCGTTCTGTTAGCTGTGACATCATCAGGGAAGACAGATCATCCTCTATTACCATCTAACATAGAAAGTACTCCTGGGTCAATGTGAGCTTCTGTGCTTTCTGTGTCTCTGCTCTGTCTTCTGTAACCCCAGTCGGTCGAGGCAGATGAGCGTTCACACTGAGCCTGGTTCTGCTGGAGGTTTTTCCTTCCCGTTAATGGGTGGTTTTTCTTCCCACTGTCGCTTCATGCTTGCTCAGTATGAGGGATTGCAGCAAAGCCATCAACAATGCAGACGACTGTCCACTGTGGCTCTACGCTTCTTCAGGAGGAGTGAATGCTGCTTGTCGGGACTTTGATGCAATCAACTGGTTTCCTTATATAGGACATTTTTGACCAATCTGTATAATCTGACCCAATTTGTATAATCTGACTGATTTTGACTTTGTAAAGTGACTTGAGATGACATGTTTCATGAATTGGCGCTATATAAATAACATTGAATTGAATTTACCATGAAAGGCAACTTTATAAATGCCAAATACTTTGTTTTTATCAACATTTTGCCCTTGGGGAAGATTTCATTTTGTCAGAGAACGCCTCCATCTGCATCCTCCGCCTGTTCTGGCAGCTAAACATGAACGGAGGTCGGGGTCTGCAGAGAATCAGGCCCTGAACCGCAGCTTGAACCGTTTCCTGTCCCGAAACTCAGATTTCTACCCAGTTATGTTTCTTCTCACTCCACACATTTCCATCGAGTGTCGGGACATTATTCA
Organism: Fundulus heteroclitus; assembly: GCF_011125445.2. Taxonomy (NCBI): domain Eukaryota; kingdom Metazoa; phylum Chordata; class Actinopteri; order Cyprinodontiformes; family Fundulidae; genus Fundulus; species Fundulus heteroclitus. The sequence continues at coordinate 40,141,249 of NC_046381.1, forward strand.
TCCCCAAAAACAGGAACACGTGTGAAAGGAGTCGGCAGGAGACGCGGACGCCAGTGATGGACAGGGAGGACGGTGTGGGAAAGGAGGAGGTGGGGGGGGGAGAGTCACTGACCTCGTCTAGAGCTTTCTTATAGCTCTGAAGGACGACAGAAGGACAGATGGAGGACAGGATGAGAGGAGAGACAGAACGGACAGCATGGTGGTCAGCGCTGGCTTTGTGGGACACACACAGATGGACGGACGTGTCCCTGGACTAAAGGGTTAAAGGTTAAAGGTTAAACTCACTGCGGGCCTGCTGGGCCGGGTCAGCTCTCGGCTGTCGTCTTTGGCGTCGTGGGAGGAAAGCGTGGAGCCGTCGGTTTTAGCAGCCGAGTTACCTGAGAACGCAGAGGAGCCACTTTTAAAGGCAGGATGGACAAATCCTGCAGAGAGCAGCAGGGACTGAGGCGAGGTGGAGAGTTTCTGGGAATTTAAAGACGTGTTTAATGCATAAAGCTGGCCAGACCTCAGCTTTCTGCTGATTCCTGTCTGGCTCCTGTTAGAAAAAGGCCCTCAGCGCCACAAAATAAAGGGATATATTCTAAAAAATAAGATGTTCTGGAAGAACGTTTGGACATTTGTGTAAAAGTGATGCCAGTTTGAGGATTTGGTCTGAAGGTAGGAGATTATTTGGAGTCTTTTACAAGGAATAATTCCAGATATCAGGACGTTTTTGCAAATTGGAGACATTCAGAAATTAGTTTATATACATTTAATAAGCAGTTTTATTTAGATATAGCTCTGCCTTATTCAATAGTATAGCACATTGTTTTATTCTAGGGACATTTATGAATGTAAAACTGTAAAAAAGTGAAATAAATCAGAAAACCGGATTTATGATACAGGTAAATAAATTTCTGCTCAACTGCAGAGCAACTCCCCTTTGCAAATGGAAATATATAACTGATGTTAGGAACTTGGTGCCGTTTTGTATAATTTCTAATTAAAAAGGGTAATTTGTTGCCAGAATGTTATTATTAAATCAATGCATTTGGAAAAAAATATGAATATTTAAGCTGGGATCAGGATTTTTATGGAGTCCTAAAAAATGGTTGGGATGTTAAAATGTTAATAATACAATAAAAGCAACATTCCTGTGAGGTTGGGTATCATCTAGACATCTTTTCTTAGTTAACCAGACACAAAAGGATATATTGCTATTAGAGTTTTTCAATTGAAAATTCAAAGAATTGCAGTTTTCATGTGCAATAAAGATATATTTTGGGCGATTGTGAAATTGTTAAAAAGTGTATTTTTTCATTTAGAATAACTCCTTACTTAAGGCATGCAAAACATTGCCGCTTTATAAGCTCTGAGTAAGTATGAATGTCTGTAAGAAATCAAAATTTTGAGTCCGATCGCCTGAATAATAAAAAAGTTACAAGGGTTTGAAAATGGTAGAAGACCCAAATTTGTCACTTTTTTGGGTAAACTGCCACCTTTGGCACCCATTTTCTCAAATACTGGCAGGAATCCCATGGAGAACTTTTTTTCCCAGCTCGAGTACATAGTAGTCCCCAGGTTAGTGGAGCGAAATCCTATTTCTAGCCTCATTTTGAGCTTCAGCCTATGGCCTAACACCTGTATTCATGTATTTATATGTATTTATATGTATTTATAACATCTGTTATAAATGTGAGGAGGAGTCGTCCCACAGACGGTCCGGCCCGTCAGGAGGCGCCCCCGGCAGTCACCTCGCTCGTTGGAGCCTCCCTGGGAGCTGGGGGTGCTGGAGCTGGAGGAGCTGCCGCTGCTCGTCCTCTTCAGAGGCGTCTCCATGGAAATCTCCGTCCTCCGCAGGTCGGGGTTGCTGCGGCAACAAAAACACGGCGCCGTCTCGTTCAGTAAAGAGGAAACCGTTTGAATCCCGACGGCGAGAACACGGCAGCGTCCGTCCCGGGTTCCTACCTGGCCCGGATCAGGTGAGCTCCGGCCCGCGGGCCGAGTCCAGGACCGTTTCCAGGAGAGTTCTTCCGAACCAAAGCAGGAGAAATGGAGGTGGTCCTCTGAGGAACCTGGAAACACACAGTTTCCTTTAACGATCACAGCTTTGTCAGATCAGTTAGATTCATTTCAGATCATCTGTTGAGGAAATACGCTGCTGGTTGTATAGAATCCCTTCTTTCATTGTCAGAACAGCTTTTTATTTCTCTTAAATGGTGCCATGGCGGGGAGGAGAATGTAGCTGATCCTGATGTCGGCTCCAGTTTTCCGTCATTTATTGGATCGGATGAGCAAAGTTTGAAGAAACGGGTCATTTTGACAATTTAAGGATTTAAATTTAAGTACAGGGGCCAGAGTGATTAATATGAGAACCAGACACCCAGGTCTTCCTAAATCAGGTCACAAGCTTGGTCAGACGCCGCTGCGGGGCGACGACTTCAGACGATGCCGTCACTGTTTATAGAACTTCATCTAGAACTGATGAGGAGCGCTGGTTTTTCATGCTGCCTTCACCAGAAGCCATGTGTAGCTTCTTCATCCAACCTCATCACACAAGAGTGAATGGAGGAATAAGCAGGTCTGCTGGTGGTTCCTAGAGTCTCTAAAAGTAGAATGGGAGGCAGATCCTTTAGCTATCAGGCTCCTCTCCTGTGGAACCAACTCCCAGTTTTGGTCCGTGAGGCAGACACCCCGTCTACTTTTAAGACTAATCTTAAAACTTTCCTTTGTGACAAAGCTTCTAGTCAGAGTGGCTCATGTTACCCTGAGCTATCTCTATAGTTATGTTGCTATAGGCTTAGGCTGCTGGAGGACATCAGGGTCTATTTCTCTCTCTCTGCTGAGTTCTCCTACTGCTCTCCAGTCTGCATTGTTTGTTGTTATTTCAGCTTTTAACTTTTTGTTCTCTGTCCTTTTTCTCTTCATAGAAGGTACACCCGGTCTGGCGTTTTGTTAGCTGTGACATCATCAGGGGAGGCAGATCATCCTCTATTACCATCTAACATAGAAAGTATTCCTGGGTCAATGTGAGCTTCTGTGCTTTCTGTGTCTCTGCTCTGTCTTCTCTACCATAGAAAGTACTCCTGGGTCAATGTGAGCTTCTGTGCTTTCTGTGTCTCTGCTCTGTCTTCTCTACCATAGAAAGTACTCCTGGGTCAATGTGAGCTTCTGAGCTTTCTGTGTCTCTGCTCTGTCTTCTCTAACATAGAAAGTACTCCTGGGTCAATGTGAGCTTCTGTGCTTTCTGTGTCTCTGCTCTGTCTTCTCTACCATAGAAAGTACTCCTGGGTCAATGTGAGCTTCTGTGCTTTCTGTGTCTCTGCTCTGTCTTCTCTACCATAGAAAGTACTCCTGGGTCAATGTGAGCTTCTGAGCTTTCTGTGTCTCTGCTCTGTCTTCTCTAACATAGAAAGTACTCCTGGGTCAATGTGAGCTTCTGTGCTTTCTGTGTCTCTGCTCTGTCTTCTCTACCATAGAAAGTACTCCTGGGTCAATGTGAGCTTCTGAGCTTTCTGTGTCTCTGCTCTGTCTTCTCTAAGCCCCAGTGGGTGGAGGCAGATGAGCGTTCACACTGAGCCTGGTTCTGGTTCTGCTGGAGGTTCTCCTCCCTGTTAAAGGGGAGTTTTCCTCTCCACTGTCGCTTCATGCATGCTCAGTATGAGGGATTGCTGCAAAGCCATCAACAATGCAGACGACTGTCCACTGTGGCTCTACGCTCTTTCAGGAGGAGTGAATGCTGCTTGGAGAGACTTGATGCAACCTGCTGGGTTTCCTTAGAGAGGAAACTTTCTCACCAACCTGGAGGATCTGATGGAAGCTGACTTTGGAAAGAGCCTTGATGATGACATGTATAGGTGCTATAGAAATAATCTTGAATTGAATAAACTGTTTAGCCTCTGCAGAGATGTCTTACACTGCAAAAAGGGAACTAAAAATAAGCAAAACCTTTTTGAAATTGGTGTATTTTTCCTTGATTTGAGCAGGTAGATAAGACTATTTGCCAATGGAATGAGATTTTTTCACTTGAATTGGAAAAATTCATCTCTAAAATAAGATAATTAGACATCCTGCACTTGAAATAAGACGATGGAGATGAATTATTCCTATTTTAAGTGCAAAAATCTCATTCCATTGGCAAATAGTCTTATTTACCTGCTCAAATCAAGGAATATTACAATGATTTCAAGAAAAATTCACTTACTTTTAGTTCTGTTTTTGCAGTGTAGGGCTAGTTTTTAATGGATGCCAACCATATGCTCCTCTGCCCACATTTACCTTTCGAATGGGCACCATTTACAGAGAAATAAACTTTCCAGTGCTGTTAAAACCAAAGACCACAAATCAACCAATCCAACCGTTATATTAGAGGTAGGTCTGACTAAGCAGATTTCAGTAAGACTTGCTTTTTGTCTATTTAACAGCAAATAGTTTTTGCTCGTGCATCAACAAAAACAAAAACCGGTGAGAACGACGAGACGGCACCAGAAACAGGACGAGCACCAGAAGACGGAAAGAAAAGGACAGTTTGCTCTCATGCACACAGACAGACGGCGACATGCAGAAACCTTGGGCGGCATGTCGTCGTCCTGCCGCAGCCACGAGCTGCGGTCCAGCTTGTCGAGGGGGGGCGCCAGGCGGGACAGTGGCGGGGGAGGGGGGGTGTCGGACGTGGGGTCGGAGTTCTGCCGGGGCATGGGGGGCCGGGAGGGGGAGGGCGACGCAGAGGTGGAGGACACGCCGTGGGGGTCGTACAGAGACTGGGAGCCTGACAGGCCGTGACTCCTCACCTGCACCAGGTGGGCCATCTGAACACACACACAGGCGGGAAACAGGCAGGGCGGAGGAGGGAAGAGCAGGATCAGGTGATCAGGAAGCAGTCAGGAGGAGGAAGAAGGTGAGAAAGTGCTGAGCTGACAGGAAACAGGAGAGCGGGTTTCTCCCCCACCGAGGCTCAGAGGTCCCGTTGACAAGCAGCAGCTGAGACAGACGGTTCTGGTTGGTTCTGTTCCAGTTCTGCTCTGATTCTGGTTCTGCTGTTTCTGGGTTCTGTTCCCTGGAGCTGACCTGAGACCGGTGTCAGAAAATCCTGCCTGGGGGTTCAGGGAGAACCCGTCTCTGCTTCCAGCAGCAGCGGAGACGGGTTCTCCCTAAAGGAGTTAGGACCCATTCATTCATTCATTCATTCATTCATTCATTCATTCATTCATCCATCTGTTCATCTATCCATCCATTAATTCATTCATTTGTTCATCCATCCATTCATTGATTCATTAAACCATCCTTCCATTCATTCATTCATCCCTCTGCTCATCCAATCATTCATTCATCCGTTCATTCACCCATCCATCCATCCATCCATCCATCCGTTCATCCATCCATCCATTAATTCATTCATCCGTTCATTCATTCATTCATTCATCCATCCATTCATCCACCCATTAATTCATTCATCCATCTGCTCATCCATTCATTCATTCATTCATTCATCTGTTCATCCATCCATCCATCCATTAATTAATTCATCCGTTCATCCATCCATTCATTCATCCATCCATCCATCCATTCATTCATACATTCATCCACCCATTAATTCATCCCTCTGCTCATCCATTAATTCATTCATCCGTTCATTCATCCATCATCCATCCATTCATTCATTCATTCATTAATCCATCCATACATTCAATCATACAGTTATCCGTTCAATCATCCATCTGCTCATCCATTTATTCATTCATTCATTCATTCATCCATCCATTCATCCACCCATTAATTCATTCATCCATCCATCTGCTCATCCATTCATTCATTCATCCATCCATCCATCCATCCATCCATACATCCATCCATTAATTAATTCATCCGTTCATCCATCCATTCATTCATTAATCCATCCATTATTCATCCTTCTATACATCAATTCATCCCTTCATCCCCCTCAATCTATCCTCTTTATTCTCTGTTTTTTTAACCACTTCTTATTGGACTCCACTTCTCATAAAGCAGACAGAACCAGAACCAGAACCAGACCCAGACCCGGGTGAAGGAGCGGTTCACTGACCTGCGGTTCTACGGAGCGGTGCATGGGTGGAGTCCTGGCCTGCTGGATTCCTCCGCTGCTGAAGGACTCTGAGCGAGGAGGCAGCGCCGGGTCTGAGATCCGATTGGAGACTTTATGCTGCAAGGCAGGAGAAGCCTGTCTGTTCATCTTATAAAGCTCCTCCACCTGACGAACATCAGAGCGCCGTCACTCGCCACGCAGCAAACATTCACAACGCTAGACGCTCTGCACCCACGTAGCTAAACTCTCCCCAGTTTGTTCACAGTGTTCCTGTGCAGCCAGGTCCCGTTTCTAAGGTGTTTTCTCTAATTCATGGATTCAACAACAGGAAACAAAGATTAAACGATTAAGTAAAAACAGGAACACTACATTCAATTTTCAATCTGCCCTCTTCCAGCTCCTTCCTCTAGGGGGCGCCACCGCAGATCATCTGCCTCCATCTGCACTCGTCTTCTACCCCTCACCCCCTCATCTCCTCTGCTCTGCAAAAAGGGAACTAAAAGTTTTCTGCAGGAGGTTTTCAGGACGCTGGTCAGACCGGGCGTGATGCGCGATTTGGAGGCGGTTGCTCCTGTAAACTGCATGGCTGCAGTGAAGGAGGGTAAGCACACTGTAAAAGAGAACTAAACGTAAGTAAAATTTTCTTAAAATGAGTGTATTTGTCCTTGATTTGAGCAGGTAAATAAGACGATTTGCCAATGGAATGAATATTTTTACCCCTAACATAAGATAATTAGTGCACTTGAAATAAGATGATGGAGATGAATTATTCTTATTTTAAGTGCAAAAATCTTATTCCATTGCCAGATAATCTTATTTACCTGCTCAAATCAAGGACAAATACACTCATTTCAAGAAAATTTTACTTAAGTTTAGTTCCCTTTTGCAGTGTGCTTACCCTCCTTCACTGCAGCCACACTGCAAAAACGGATCTAAAAATAAGTAAAATGTTCTTAAAATTTGTGTTTTTGTCCTAGATTTGAGCGGATAAATAATATCATCTGCCAATGGAATGAGTATATTGACCCCTAAAATAAGATAATTAGACACCCTGCACTTGAAATAAGACGATGAAGATGAATGGTTCCGATTTTAAGTGCAAAAATCTTATTCCATTGGCAGATAATCTTATTTACCTGCGCAAATCAAGGACAGGTACCCTCATTTGAGGGAAATATTACTTATTTTTAGTTCTGTTTTTGCAGTGCATGCATTTTACAAGTGCCACCGCCTCCAAATCGCGCATCACGCCCGGTCTGACCAGCATCCTGAAAACCTCCTGCTATCTGTCCTTCACCTCTCTTGTACTCTGCTCGTTGTTCTGGATGTTAACCCGAAGTTCTTAAACTCATCCACTCTCAAATCCTCTACTCTAGTCGTAGAGGACAATGCATCCTGAATCCATCCCTCCATCTATCCATCTGCAGGCAAGCAGTGGGGAACTGCTTAGAGACCGGATAGTTTTCTCTCATAAAAACGAGTAACCAACTTTGATTGGTACCCATCCATTCTGTCTTTAGAGTCCTGTGAGGTTTAGAAGAGGGTAGACCTTTCTGCACAGGGAGAGGCACTAAAAATAGCTGCAGATGTCCTACATCTGTCCACCAGCTGCCACCAGGGGGCAGACCTGCCGATCTGCCCTAAATGGGGTCTTCACATGTGGCTGCGTGCATCTAAAGCCGTGATTTATGTTTCCACTGAAGCGTTTTTAACTACCCAGACCGGAGCGTCAGCACCTAAAACAACCCCAACAAGAAATCAACATTTCATGGGAGGCGACATAAATGCATGCAGAACAAGAAACCTGGAAATAAAGAAGAATGAACCCTGGAAGAGGAAAGTTCAGATTAGTTGCTGAAGTTAGTACCTGTTAGACGTTAAAACAAAGCATGCAATAAAACAGCTGAATCCCACCTCAGGACGAAGGAAAGGGTTCCAGTGAGCAGAAATAAAAAGGTTAAAAGCTTTGAAGGAGGAATAAATGATGACTTAGAACAGGAAGTGAGCTGGTGTGGTTCCTCTGATTTTAACTGTTGCTTTAAAAAGAGGTTTGGACCAATTTTTCTGGAAGTATTTGTGATCCAAGGTGTAGAGACTGAACTAAACGCCAGCTTCTTCACAAGAAACCACCTGAACACAGAGACAGCTGAGGGTTTCATCAAAGACCAGAGCTTTTTTTTTTCAGGAAATCCAGAGAATCCAGAGAGAAATGTTAATAGAGAGGTGGAGCGTTTTAACGGAGAAAAATCACCATTTGTGTCACAGCAGCCAGAGTTAAAGGGTGTGAGTTCACCTGGTTAGAGAAACACAGCTGTTATTAGGAAGGTTAGGGTCCGTTAGGACTGCAGAACCAGGAGGAAGCGGCTGTCTGTCTCCCACTGACCCGGTGGGGGGGGCTGCGGCCCCTGGACTGCCTGACGGGGCTCCTGCCGGGACTCTGCCGCCGCATCACCGGCTCCGAGTACTCCGGCTCGGGGAGGCAGGTGATCCGGATTCTGGGGACGTGCAAGTTGTCCCTGGAGGGGCTGACGTGGGCGGGGTAGGAGGGGGGGCGGGGGGGCCTGTAGCCGGGCAGCAGGAGCAGGTTGTCCAGGTTGACGTCCCGCGTCTCATGGAGGGAGTGGTACTTCTTTGGGGCCAAGCGAGGGGAGTTGCTCTGAGCGCGACGCATCACCTGGAGGGCAGCGAGTTTACAGGAAGGTGGGGGTGAGGGGGGGGGGGTGATGGAGACACATTAAAGCAGGGGAACCCGGGGGGGTCCACTGAAGACAGGTTTCAGGGTTCTCAGTCCTCAGAAATCTGTTTTTTTAATATCTTTACTCAGCCTTCACATAAACAGACGTATTAAACGATCAGCCCTGTCAGGATCGTTTGATGCTGTCTGCATCATCGTTAAGCTTTGGTCCTGTGCACAAACCTGGTTGTTTTACATCATATTAAAATGCAAAACATGATCAAAGGAGACCAAAAACCAGCAAAGAAGAGTTAAATTTAATCCTGGACTGCAGGTTTAAAGATCACTGCAACAGTTACTGACGACACGATCTCTGAATCTCTGAGCCTCCGCTCTTCTGCTGCTGCAGCGATGAAGAGAGGCTTTTTCACCGTGAAAAGTAAGCACACCCTGGAAGTTATTTAAGTCCAACTTTAAAAACACACAGCGCTGATTTTTATTAAACTACGAGGAAACAGGAATGAAAAAGCGGTTGCTTTAAAACTAAGTGCACCCTTTGCTCCTTTAATATACAGGAGGGTATAATTCAGGCGGCTAAACGCTGCTGCTGCTGCTCATCGACCCGGGGAGCGCTTTAAGGTTTCCCCCAAACCATGTGAAGTCCGTCATCCTCCAGAGAGAACGATCATTTAGAAGCTCCCAGCAGAGGAAACCTCCAAGGTCAGAGGAAACTAACAAAGAGCTCCTGATTGAAATGCTGTGAATGTCTGCGAAGCTCAGAGGACGGAAGCAACGCTGGGAAGACGAGCTAATTCCCCCAAAGTGATGGACGCACAATTCATTTCCACTGCATCTTTGGTCAATAAATAGCGAAAACTTGGACTCTTTTCTGTTTTACATCGTTTTTTTAATGCCACTGATTCAACAAAAAAAGATTATGCAAAAGGACGCGCTTTCTTTTCTCTGTGACTTCTGTTTAAAGCCTGGATTCACAAGTGGACGTCCTCACTCTGTGGTAAAACACGACTCAGATGAAGCAAAGTCTGATTCAAAGACTAAATAAAGCTGAGGAGTTTCTCTCAGGAGTAAAATGTTTCAGGCTTAAAAAGGCATCAAACACTTATTAATGGCTTCATCCGTCTGCTGACTTAAGACTAATCCTGAAGTTATACATCTTAGACCAACACGTTGTTTATTGGCAGAAATTCCCAGATCTTCAGTTTCATCTGTAAAGAGAAACCTAAAGAAAGTTGGGTCCAAGGAAGCAAATTAAGCAAATAAACGGCCCCTCGCTGGGGTCCAGCGTCCCCCTGATGCTGCAAACATGTTCCTGTGGATCAGAAATAAATGCATTATATGAGTTTAAGGCAGAAAGGCGGCTCCACATGCAGGTCTTCCTCCTTCCTTCAATCAGCTGCAGGCAAATAATGCATCAGAGGAGAAAAGTTGATGGAAAAAGCTGAAGCAATTTTCTAATGTAGGAAATCTACATTAAAAGGTGAGTTTCCAGTTGTTTTATTCTTCTCTCTTCTGAACTGATCAGGTCATCTGCATGTAAACAGAAACGTCTCTCTGGATATTTTGGCCTTGGGTTTTCCTAACGTAGAAAATCAGAAATGAAGCGTCGCTGCAGAGGCGCATGCGGCGCGTGGGGCCGGCGGCTCACCTCTTTGGCCCAGGCGGGCTTGTCGTTGGTGCTGGGCGCCTGGTCCTTGTAGTGGTACAGCTGCTTCTTGTCCTGCGGCGGCCGCGGCGGCTCCTGCTGCTGCTGCTGCAGCGACACCAGGTAGGCTCGCTCCTGCTGCAGCTGCCTCTGCAGCCGCTCCGCCTGCCGCTGCTCCTCGATCTGCTTCCTCTTGTACTCCTGCAGACGCCACAGGCGACAGGGCTGAGCGTCCGAGCTGCTCCCGCATCTTTAGAAGGTCGCAGCCGCTAAGATTGCTGCTGTGCGTGTTTTTAATGGCGGTATTATTAGCTTCTGATGCCGTGTCAAAAATAGCAAAAATGTGATTTATCTAGATTAGGAAACCTTTACAAACTAAAGAGGCATTTCGGCCTTCGGTTCGGCTAAATAAAATTGCTTATGCCAAAAAAGCAACATGACTCTGCAAAACAAAGCAGCTTTCTTTTATAATACCTCCTATAAGATATGTATTTAAAATTTCTAATTTAAAAAGCCGATATATTATTTTTGTTTTTAGGGTTAGTACATTTTCTTCAGCAGGACGTTCAGTGTTTTTAGAGAAAGCATGCAGTTTGCAACCTGCTGAGACAAAAAACTAATATTTTTTACACCTCTGGTAGAATTCTTTGTGGAAATGTTTTACATGTATTGCATGGAGATGCCTGGGCAAAACTGCTAAAGCTGGCATTTTGATTTACATCTTGAAACATTGTTCAATTCTTTAGCATTTTGGGAAAAGTTTTTTCAGGGTCTAAAGAGCAATGTGCGGCTCTGGAGCTGCAGGTTCCAGACCGCTGATCTACATTAGTCACCTGATTAATTATATTTTTTTTATAATCTCATTTTACATGTGTGAGTTGTATTTTAATGTCCAATCCGGATTCATTCATCGTCATCAGAGAACTGTGTCCAGATGCAGCTGCAGGTTTTTTTACTCAGACCGATTATTCGGTCTCTCTGAGTCGGCAACCATTCAGCTAAAATGCTGCGCCTCCCACCCTGATCACCCAGTATAAGAACTGCTCATGCACTCTGCTGTGCTCCTTCCCTTGTGCCTGTTGTCGGTCTCTCTCAGGCAAATAAGAAAGGATCTGAGGGAAATAGCAGAGAAGAAAAGAACGGCACAGAGCTTTGACTTTGCTCCCACCGTTCATGTTAAGGAGGAGTCCTGTAACTTTTAGATGCATCCTTTGCCCTGCAGGCCTGGATGAAATGGCTAAACTACGTCACCAGCATGCAGCCAGGCTCTGCAGAGCTCTGCTAACAAGCTCATGGAGTCAGGTGTGTGGAGGCAGAAAAGCATCACCGGCCCTAAAGTGCTGGAGTTAGAGGCCACTGGTCGAGGTGATGCTTTCAGACCTAAGAAGTGTCTGAAATGTCAGGCATGGTGGTGGCACCATGATGCTATGAGGCTGTTTTTTTAGTAAATTACTAAAGATCTCTTCTATTTAGCAACTAGATTGTTTAAACTGGGACACGTCTGGGTGTTTCAACAGGACAGCGGTCTCAAACCTAATGTGAAAGGACAGATCAGGCTAACGTTCAGCTTCTGGAACCCAGCATCAGTCCTGGTCAATATTTATGAAATTAGCTTAAAACTAGGGCTGGACCATAATTCAATAACAATATATATCGATCAATAGACGTATATCCATGATAAAAAGAAAAGGGTAAATAAAAAGTAGATAATAGAATGACAGTTTTCCTTACTTCTGCATTCTAGCCATGTAGGTTAATATTACAGTCATTAATCCTCCCAGCCAATCACAACGCAGACCCAGAAACTAAGCTCCGCCCCCTTCAAAGAGTTCAAAGAGCACACGTTCTTTTTCATCTTTTAAAAACTTGCAGTTTTGGTTGAATAAAGTGTTCAGTTTGAATTCAGTGTTTGCATCTAAAAAGAGGTTAAGCTAGTTTTAAATTTGTTGATAATTATCGATATCGATCAATTTGATTTCTATTGTATCGATATGCTTTATATATATATATATATATATATATATATATATATATATATATATATATATATACTTAAAAGTAAAACAAAACATTTAAATGAGAACCACCACTTCTGCCCAAGGAGTGTGGTAAGATATTTAGTCAGGGTTACACCAAACGGAAACAAAAAGTGGGACATTTAAACAAATATTAACGGTGGTGTGTGTATAATTAAGCCTCTGTGTATAATTTCGACCCGTGTGATTTAGAAAAAAACATCTTTGCACCCAATTCTTGCTTTTTTAAATTCATGTATGCAGTATGGTATCTAATTAATTAACGAGGTGTTCTTTTACTGTTTTATAGGTGATTATTTTCTATTGATTCAACCAAACCTACGTCCTGTACCACTATGTGAAACTTTAAAAGAGAACAGTAGGACTTATTTGTGTTTAGAACAACGAAATCACTGTACAGACACCTTGATGAGGGTAAATACAGCAGAAGTGGACATGAACTGGTGTCAGTGGGTTGTAGCTCCAGAATCAGGGCTATTATCTGCATCTGTGTGTGTTTGCATGTGGTGTTACCAGCAGTAACGCTTGCTCCTGCAGGAGCTGCTGCTGCAGGATCTCCAGCTGCCTCTGCTCCTCCTCCAGCTGTCTACGGATATACTCCTACCCAATCAGAGCCCAGGCGACGCATCGGGCGCATCCAATCAGAGAGCGGCCGGGCGGAACAGAAGCCAATCAGAGCCCCAGGCAACCAGTGACGTCAGCAGAGCAGGAAATAGTCGGGAAGAAAAATAGAAAGACAGAAAGAAACAGGGCAGAGAAAAGTAGATCCGTAAAAAGGGATGTTAAATGGGAGAGTGATTCGGAAACAGATGAGAAATAAAGTGAATGAAGCGGCAGGGGGCAGTAATTAGTAGAACAGAAGGCCATGCTGGTAATAAAACAGTCAGACTGAAATCAGCCCTGCAGGGACAGACCATTTTATCTGAAAAAGAACAGCTAACAACATCTGTTCACACAGGCCTTTCACTCCTAGCTGTTCAACTGCGCATAACTTTTGTCTATTTTATGCCTTTATTTTTCTATATAGTGCTTCAATTTGTTTTGAATTGTGCTGCTATGCACTTTTTAGTTTTCACCTCTTTTTTATCCTGTTATTTTCCTGCACATTTTTAGATTTTATCTATTTGTCTCAGCATCTCTTTTTTTGTATTTCAGCTTGTAAAGCATTTTGGACTGTTAAATAGTGCTATATAAATGAACTTTGATTGTCGTAAGCAGTACACCCCTCACATTTTTGTCAATATTTTATCACATCATCACTAAAGATTTGACACTTTGATCCCATGTAAAGTGTGTCCAGCTCGTACAACAGTGTAAATTTGTCCTCCCCTTAAAACACACGGCCATTAATGTCTGAACCACTGTCAACAACAATGAGGACACCCCCAGGTGAAAAGTGACCAGATTGTGTCCAATTAGCCATTTTCCCTCCCTGGTGTCATGTGACTCGCTAGCGTTACGAGGTCTCAGGTGTGAATAGGAGGCAGATGTGTTAAATTTGCTGTTATCGCTCTCACTCTCACATATTAGTCACAGGAAGTTCACCCTGGGTCCTCATGGCAGGAAAAACTCTCTGAAAACCTGAATAAAAGAACTGCTGCTCTACAAACAGAAGGCTGAGGCTGCAGGAAGGTTACCAACACCCAGAAACTGAGCTGCAGCCCGGAGGTTTAACAGACTCAGAGCAGAACTCGGCACGGTCAACCAAAGGTGAACACGTGCTCAGCATCATAACCACAGCTCGTCTTTTCAGAGCAGACGTACGAGTCCTGCCAGCGTCGCTTTAGAGGTCAAATGGGTGTGGGGGAGTCGGCCCAGACGGCGAGCACTTCATCAAATTGGTCTGCGTGGCTGTCGTCCCAGAAGAAAACCTCTTCTGATGGTGATGCACACAAAAAAGCCAGCAAACAGGTCCAAACTTATGTGGTTCTGCTGGTGTCCAGCGTACGTAGAGGCAGCCAGGTGAGCACAAAGACAGGTGTATCATGGCTGCTTTACAGCACGGCGGGGGAACTGTCATGGTTTCAGAGCTACGGTTCATTCACGCGCTCTGACACGCTGAAGCAGTTCTTTGGAAACTTTGCCGTAGGACAGAGGTCCAAATCAGGGCTTTGAACCGATTTTTTTCCCCAATCGGTTCGTTCCAAACAGAAACGGAATTATAACGTTTCCGGTTATGAGTTCCACCAATAAATTGACGTTCCCGAACCGGTTAGAACAATAAAATACTGTTCCCGGAACGGTTAATTTCGTTCCTTTCGTTTGACAAATATAGCTACTGATATTGTTTTTGGAATGAGCGTTTTACTTAACGATGGATCGTAATTTACCTCTTATTTAAGATGTGTAGCTCTAGTGGAGACACCGCTCTCTCTCCATTCAGTCAGCGAATGTGTGATGTGATGTCACACAGGAAGTGAACCTCAGCCGTCATGGTAACGTGCGCAGGAAAATAATGACTTTTTTTTTTAGTTAATTAGGCAACGAAAACTTTGAGGAACGAAATAAAACCCGTATTAACCGGTTACCATTATTCTTAAATAAGTGTTCCAGTTCCAGAACATAAAAAATAATAAAGTTTCCGGTTTCGTTTCTGTTCCTTGAACCGGTTCAAAGCCCTGGTCCAAACACACCTCCAAAGATGGCCGCTGCCTTGCTAAAGAGACCGGAAGTAAAGAGGACTGCAGTGGTAACCTGTGAAGCTGTAGGTAACTCCAAGAGATCAAAGCAGTGGTGGAAAATAACGATGTGCACAGAAAATGCTGAGGTATTTTGAAAGTAAAGTTCACATTGTTATACAAGCTGAACACTTATTACTTTACACTGCATCAAAGTGACAAATCTTCCATTGGTCTCATTGACAGATGTAATAAAAATAAAATGTGAGTGGTGTGCTCACTTCTGTGAGATGCTGTAACTGCAGAAAGTGTTTGGCTCTTTTGCAAAACCTCCTTTGCCTTTCGTTTCACTGTAGCGCTAATCTCTCAGTTACAACAGTCTCTTGATTTATAAAGAAGTGGATTTGCCAGACAATCTCTTTAAGCTGGTCTCTGAAAGTCATGACTCTCCGAGGAACAATATGTTGGGGTTTATCACTTTGTGACAAAGTCTATTAGGCAAATATTACTTTTTGGAATCCAACTTGTGTTTATGTAATTATTATAGGGCAGCACAACATTAGGGAATCAGATAATTGAGGCGTTGCTGTAAATAATTGCGATTCAACGACTTTTTTCTCACTCTTGTTTTGCATTATTGCAATTTTCCCACAACTTTCAGTGCGTTTAAGTATTATGTTGGCATAAATCTACATAAAATTTGTGCGTAACAGAACTGGCCAACTGGCAAAATGAATAATTGATGCGCAAAGTCGTAATGCTTCAGTAACTAACTTTTGTAAAAAATATATATTTTTACATATTTGTTAAAATTGTACACACAGAGTATGAGACAGATAATCTGTGAGGAAAAAATCAACCAATCAGGGCCAGGAGGAGCATTTCAGCAGTTTCAATCATGCAACATTCAAGGTTAAGATTACAGAAACAACGTAATGTTCAGGGAAAACAGCCAAGTGGCGGGGTTAGGGTTAGGGTTAGCACCGGCTCAGAAAACAAAGACCGGTAAACAGAAGAAGACAGACGACAAAAAGAAAGCTATAATGTAAGAATTAAACTGAAACTGGAATAAAATGAGGGTAAACAGGAGCTGTGGAGGGAGGACTGTAGCACAGCAGAGAATAAGAGGGAGGTGTATGGTGTGCTTTCATGATTTTGACGATTTTGTCATTAGCTTTAATACTCATCAGTATTCTAATGATAATGCTGTTTTGACTATTCTAATAATGATGCCATCACAAGCTAATTATACAGTTAGCATCTTAATATCAAAGTTAGTGTGCTGATAATGACGTTTTCATTGGTATTCTACTGCTAATATTTGAAGCATGCTAACAATGAGTCCCAATGCTAACGTAACTATTTTAATGGTAACGTTATTGTTACAAATGCAATGCTACTCTAGCACACCAACAATGATGTGTTAACATTATCATATTATTGTAACACTATTGGCCAGAGTATACTAACAATATTAGAAACCTAAAGCTAACGTTTGGATTCTAATGCTGTTTTTACTATTTTAATACCAGCGTCTACAGCATCCTGATCTTATTGCTGCTATGCTAACAATAACACTATAATTGGCATTCTACTGCGAGTATTCAAAGCATACTAAAATAATATTTGAATCCTAAAACTAGAGTTTATATTCTTATTCTATTACTAGCATCACAATTTGAATGCTATTCCCCTAGCAAACGAACAATAATATTAGTATCCTGTTACTAGTGTTAGCATGGAAGTGGGTGCGTGATTCATTTACAACTTACTGGGCAGAGTTTTAACGCTTTTTAAGTTTTTACCCAACCACAATTCGTACCCGGGTCCCCGGTTATCAAAGCTGCAGACATTGCCTGCTACTCTACAGTGGAGTGTAATGCTAGCATGCTAGCATGCTAACCTGATTAATACCACCCTATAGCTCATGCTTGGAGCATTTTATAGAGTATTAGAATCTGAATGCTAACATTTGGATCCTAATTTCAATGCTATTGTTACTAATTTACAGGTAATGTCCCAGCACGCTAACAATAACATCGGCTTCCTAATGCTAATGTTAGCATTCGACCGCAATGCACACAGTGTGGTAATAACAATATTAGACCAACAGTAAACAGGCTTAAATCGGAGGAAGCCGGACTTTCGTTTAGTTCTTTCTGAAAATGTTTCAACACCTGCGGATGGACCTCCATGTCCTTAAAAACAGCAGCGCTCCAACTGCAGATTGCTCAGAGCGAGCCGCCAGAACCAACAAAGACTCCTGGATAGGTGTGGAAACGTTTTTAAGCATTAATATGCTAATGCTAACTGGGTGTAATATGTTAGGTTGTGCACGAATGCATTATTTTACCTGCATTTAATTTAATTTTTAATAATTAGAGGTTTTATGTTATGTGCTTTTATCACCTCATGTCTGGACTACTGTAATTCTCTAATAATTGGTGTCAGTCAGGCTGCTCTTTCACAGCTAAAGCTGGTACAGAATGCTGCAGCACGGTTTTTAACTGGTAAGAATAAACGTGAACACATAACTCCGGTTTTAGCAGTCCTCTACTGGCTTCCTGTTAAGTTTCAAGTCCATTTTTAAATTCTTTTATTTGCTTTTAAGAGTCAAAATGGGCTGTCCCCTCTTTATTTATCTGAACCGCTCCACCCTTACATACCTCTATATGTTCTTAGATCAGCGCCCAGATGCTTTAATCTGACCCAAAGTCACTTTATACATCCAGAGGAGACAGAGCTTTTGTAGTTCTGGTTTCTAAGTTGTGGAATTAACCGCCTCTGTTAGTCAGGCAGGTTTCGTCTCTTGATGTTTTTAAAACTCGTCTGAAAACACACTTTTATCCGTGTTTTAATTGTACTTGTTTTGTTTTCTTTCCTTTCTGCTTACATTTGTGTTTTATGTATTTTTTATGTATTTGTTTTTTGTGCAGCACTTTCAAACAGCTTCTATGTTGTTTTGTAAAATGCTCTAGAAATAAACGGTACGGTTTGGTAAAAGAAAGGTTCTCAAACGCTCCTTCCCCTCTTACAGGTCCATTTCTTTAAAAAAAATAAAAAATTTTACTCAGCAATAAAATTATAGACGTCAGTGAGGCCCATTACGCACTCGGTCAGATTTAGATGATACGGTCCTTTAATACTGATGCACATTTATTTTTTTTGAGACTGGTGCTCCATTACGGAGTTAAATTAATTTAAAACGCTGAAAGCAACAGGAGTTGACCCAAGTGCTTCAACAATCAGCCAAACGTTTACTTTAAAATACAATGTAAATAAGTGTTAGCTTTAAATGGGTATGAAATCCCATTTTTATCCCTCACAGATTATGTAAGATTTCCTGACTGGTCGCCCAGGTGTTTTCCTACCTGCTCCCTCTCTGCGTGCCGCCTCTCCTCCTCCCGGCGCAGCTGCTCCATCTCCTCATAGCGCCTCCTTTGTTCCCGCTCCTGCTGTTTCCTAAGGTCCCGCTCCCGACGCTGTTGCTGTAGGCGGAAAACATTTCACACAACAGTGTGTCACCTGTGTGTGTTTGTGCATGTCAGGTGTGCTTCTCTGGCATTCTGATGTGCCGAGGTGCCAACAACACAGGTGTGCTTTTTTTCCCCTAACACCTCATCTGAGACGCCGTTCCACAACCTAAAACAGCTGCAGGCATCCTCTCATTACGCTCATTTATGTTGCGTTAGGATTATGAGTTTTTATTCATGTGGAACGTCTATTATTAGCCAGATTGTGCCTTTAATATTTTTTGTGGAAACCTAAAAGACTTGACGCTACCTCCTCTAGCCGTCGCCGCTGCTCTTTCTGCTCCTCGATGCGTTTCTGCCTCTCGGCCAGTAGTTGGCGCTTGTGCTCCTCGTTCTGCTGCTGCTCAAGCTGCTGACGGCGAATCAGCTCCGAGCGCTCCTTATTGGCTAGCTGCAGGCGCAGGAAGTCCCGCCTGAGAGTGGACTCGCCGGGAATGTTGATGATTGAGCTGGAAAACAGCCGATAGGGCGAGAGTCAGAGGGTGGCACCATCTAGCATCGGCTGAAAACTGGGCTTTTTGTTTCATAATCACATTTAATTTAAGCACGAGGCTAGCATCACAGAAACACTCAACCGACTCCAATCCATAACCGTCCGTTAACGCCATAACCATTTTTTCATTTTCATGTTTTGAGAGAGAAATGTCAGAGTCCTTTTTTAGTTTTTTAGTTTTTTAGCTTTAGCATCTGTGATTGTCCCCACTGAGCTATATTATCCACTGGAGTCGCTTTGAAGCCACCAGCCGCCATATTGGTACTCCCTATTTCCCTCCAGTAACTAGGGAATATGTGCGCTACAGCATCGAATAACGAGGATTTTCTTATGCTCAGGGGGGGCTTAAGACTTTTAAAATGTCAAATGCCATATACGTTTATGTTATGTTCTAAAACTATCAAGTACTGAGAAAGTCATGTGCTGAAATATTTTGCATTTTATTTATTTAAATATATATATATAACATTTCAAAATATATAAATAACAATATACAAAAACATATATTTACATATATGTATACATATACATATATACATATACACATATATATATATATATATATATATACACATATATATATATATATATTTAATATGAATAACATGTAAAATATTTCAGCACCTAATTTCCTAGTAGTTGATAGTGTTAGTACATCCACTGACTGTAGAATTACCTGTGAAACGTTTTCACACAGCCAGAAAACTGCTTGTTGTTGCAACCAAGTCCTGTGGGATTCTGTGAGAGTAGGGAGTAGCAAGATGGCGGCCAGTGACTTCAGTTTTTCAGCAAAATCAGCACTCCAATGTATTATATAGCTCAGTGGTTGTCCCATCTGATACTTCCAGATTTCCCAAGAGGACAAAAAAGAAGTACGAGTTTCACTTGCAAACACGTTCACAAATGTAAGTTCTGTCTCTGCTGAAACCAGTTTTACAGACACAATAAAAAACAGCCGTGTTCCCATGTTTTGAAGTATCGTATTAGAAAAGGCTGATGGAAACACCAAAATTCTAAATATTTTTCTAAATTTCACAAAAACATTTTTTGCGTCCACTTGAGGCTGCTTTTGGATTCCCGAAAAAGAGTTAATGCACAAAATGGGAGATGGAAACACATTTGCTGAATAAGTTCTGACGTAGTGAACATTTTACCTCACATGACCAATCAGCTGTTTCCGCTACACGCGTAGAAATGCATTTATTTTCCTACGTCTGCAGACACCAGCTAACATCGCCAATACCAGCCGACAGGACAGAACAATCCCGACTTCTTTTATCGCAACGCATTCCTAAAAAAAACTTATCTCCTTTTTTTTCAAATGTGCTAGTTTGAAACCTCTACTTCCTGTTTATTACAGGCATTACAGCGTAACATCAACTTCGGATGTAACGACAGCCGGGTTCATTCGCTACAAACAAGTGGATGGAAACATGCCTAATTCGCATTTTATCTTTTATTTTTGTGACAATTTAAAAGTTTGTTCAAAATTCGTGTGGCAGTTGGATGAAGTCATGGCTAATGTCTTGACTGATCAGTTGCAGCAAAGTCAACAATCTCAGTTTATCGCTAGAAGAGCAGAAACTAAGGAAAAAAGTGTCTAACTGCACTGTAAGTAGTTTATGAAAGCAATGAAGGGTGATTTTCAGTACATTAGTCTCACCTAGGGCTGGACGATATAGAAAAAAAGCTTATCCATAAAATAGAAATAACATTTATTAATATCGATAATTGTCAATAAATTCAGCCCTGGCCATTTTATGCTGCTGCTTATTAGCAACCTATTTTTTAGATACAGACACAAACACTGAATTCAAACTCAACTCTTTAGCCAAACAACTTTTCACCAAAACTGCAAGTTTTTAAAAAAGAAAAAAGAACGTGTGTTCTCTGAACTCTTTGAAGGGGGCGGAGCTTGGTTCCTGGGTCTGCGTCGTGATTGGTTGGGAGGATGTAATGTAATATTAACCTACATGATAGAATGCAAAAGGAAGAAAAACTGTTATTCTGTTAAACTTATGTTGACCCTTTTTTTCTATCGATTAATATTTATTGTTATTGAATTATCGTCCAGCCCTGGTCTCACCTGTCCATTTCACCATCAATCACTCCCTCTCTGTGTGTATAATCCCATTTTTTTAAGCATTGTCAGATCCTCCGGTTGCCATTTATGTCCTGGTGGTTCTTCTACTGCAGTTTGAAATCTTTTAGCTTTAGTTCTGTACGTTTTTTTTAAACTTTTCCTTAAACATCCACATGGTTTCGGGTGCTACTCAGGAACAAACTATGCCCTGTAATCGCCGGGCTTGCTAAATGTTTGCATGAAAGATGGAGGATTTGCTGCTGTGTAAAGGGTAAAATGTGCAGCTGTCTGGGGTTAGCTTAGCTGTATGCAGCTCTGTGACATGTAAAGACCTAAAGCTGCAGCATCTACCTGGCCTGGCAGGTGAGCGGTGTCTCCAGGTGTTACCTTAACGCAGAGAAGCTCCAGCTGATGTGTGTAGGTTCCCATGCTGGCGTTTACCTGGCAGGTACTTCCCTGACTAGAAGTCGGCTGGTGGCTGAAATCTGTAGATTTTCAGCTTTGGCTTAAAAGTCAGATTTTTTTTCTGCTTGGTGAAATTCTCAGGTACACTGCAAAAAGGGAACTAAAAGTAAGAAAATTTCCTGAAATTAGTGTATTTTTCCTTGATTTGAGGAGCTAAATAAGACTATTTGCCAACTGAACGATAATTTTTACCCCTAAAATAAGATAATTAGACATCCCGCACTTGATATAAGAAGATGTAGAAGAATTGTTCCTATTTTAAGTGCAATATTCTTATTCCATTGGCAAATAGTCTTATTTTGCTACTGAAATCAAGGAAAAATACACTGATTTCAAGAAAATTTCACCTACTTTTAGTTCCCTTCTTGCAGTGTATGCTGACTGTCAGCCTTCTGTAGGTAAGAGTGAACATATTAGAGCAAAGTTGCTGTTTTATATTTATTTTAAAGCTTTCAGTTCTCCGTTTGTTATGGAAAAAGCTGATTTTGTAGATGTTGGCAGCCCTGTGGAGATCTCCGGGTAGCTGCTGATCGTCTATGTTCTCTGGAGAACGCACACAGACTGCTATTTATAGCACGCGATGCTGACTGGTCTAATTTAGCCAAAATGTCAACTTTATAATGAAGACGCCGGGTCTAGTTTAGTTTTTGGTTGTGAGGTGACGCACCATAAGGGCCTAATGTTTAAGGCTGCATCTGTAGGCGTTTTAAATCCTAAGCTGCTTCTTAAATTCAGGCCCGTTGTTCCTACCTGGGCTCTCCAATCTCCCGCTCTTCATCCTCCTCCTCACTTCCACTGTACTCATATTCTGTCTCGTCTGAAAGAGAGCGAACACTTCACGTTAGCTTTGGCTGCGTTACAGCAGCCGTCAGGAAGTGGGCGGTGGGTCATGGGGGGGGGGGGGGGGGTGCAGGCTCACCCCTCTCTCCCCTCCTCTTCTTGGTGCGGTCGATGTGGTCCTTCAGCTGGATCCGGACCTGCCGCTCGTTGGGAAGGTCTCTGATGAACGGGTGTTTGAGGAGCTGCTCGGTGCTCGGCCGCTGGCTGTGGCTCTTCACCAGGCAGCTGTCGATGAACGACTGGAACTTCTTCGACCTGCCGGCGCACAACTCACAGTCATCTTTTCATCAGTCTGATGAAAAGACTGATGAAAAGTCTTTTCAAAATAAATACATTAAATATAATAAAAATTTTAAAATTTAAAATGAAAGAAAATTGTAAAAAAAAACTATAAAAAATAACAAAAAAGTTAAAATAAAAAATAATAAAAATAAATAATAAAAATAAAACAAATAATAATAATAATAATAAATAATAATAAATAATAATAAAAAAAATAATAATAAAAATAAAATAAATAAACAATAAAAAAAATTAATAATAATAATAATAATAAATAAAACAAAATAAATATTTAAATAAATAATTAAAATAAACATTAAAAATAAAAAAAATTATATTTAAAAATTTAAAATGAAAGAAAATTATAAAAAAGTATAATAAAAACTAAAAAATAAATAAACAATAAAAAAAATAATAAAAATAATAAAAAAAAATAAAATAAAACATTAATAATACTACTACTACTAATAATAATAATAATAAATAAAAAAACTAAATAAATAAAAAAATAAAAAAATAAAAAAATAAACATTAAAAATAAAAAATAAAATTATATTTAAAAATTTAAAATGAAAGAAAATTATAAAAAAGTATAATAAAAACTAATAAATAAACAATAAAAAATAATAATAAAAATTTCAAAATAAAACATTAATAATACTACTACTACTACTATTACTGCTACTACTACTACTACTAATAATGATAATAATAAATAAAACTAATAAAACAAAATAAAAAATAAAAATAAAATAAATAAATAAAAATAAATAAATAATAAAATGAAAGGTAACTTTTAACATCCGAAAAATCGTTATCCTTCCACCGATGCTCCTGAGTTCGTGAGACTCACCACTTCTTTGACTTGAGTCTTGGAGCGGGGTTTCTGGGGATGAGGAAGAGCGCTCTCATCGGATGCATGTCGCACAAAGCTGAGGAGGAGACGAAGCAGGACCACAAATGATCAAGAGAAATTGCAAGGAAAGGAAAAGTACAATAAAGAGAAGGAAATGAATGGGAATGATACAAAGGAAAAGAAAAGGAATACACAGCACAGGTAAAAGCAGAGGAATGTTATAAGACAGGAGAAAATGAAATGTAAAATAAAAAGGGAACGGAAGGGAAAATTAGAAAGAAGCAGCTCTGATTTAGTGTCTTTGGAGACAAACTGTGCTGGTTGTCAGCTGACAGGGGTGTAATCACACTTACGCGGCGCTCCCTCTGCCATCTCTATGGCTGTGATGCCGAGCGACCACAGATCACTCTGCAGAGAGACAAGCACATCCTCACAACGTGTAACCCACTCAACACTTCCACTTTCTGAGAGACGGGTCCACGGGTCAGTGTTCTCGTCAAGTGATAAAAATACAGACAGAAACATTACCCATCTGCCACTGCTGCTGCTGAGTTCTGCCTCCGTTTCAACACAATCACATTGTTCTGCGTTTAGTTTCAGCCGGCAACAACTGCTGGCTTCTTACAGGAAGATAAACTCAGGCTCCTCTGACACATTAAACCCCGGAGGGTCGTAGTTAATGGTGTAGGCGCTCATCCTCCACCCGCTCGCCGCGGGGGGTTCATTCTGTCCTCAATGCTGCACATCCTTCAAACAGCAACCGCTCCACACTCCCCGCTTCTCAAAGGAACCTTCTTATTTCTGTCTGTTCAGTACAATGGTACTAATCCGGGATTGGAAGAATACAAAAAACCAACAGATGTAATGATTTCTCTAAAGGTCGCTTTACAATCCTCCTCCACATCTACAAGCAGTCTGATTATGTTACTGTGGAGGTGCTGAACTTTAAGGGCTGGTAGCCGGGAAGTCAAGAGAAGAGTCCAAAACAAGAAGACGGTAGTCTGGTCAAAAGGCTAGAGTTCCTCACAGGGTTTGAGATCACCTTTAGTTTGAGGTTCTTTGAAGGTATAAGGCTCTTAAAAGGTTTAAGGCCTTAAAAAAGTTTAACTTTCTAAAGGTCCGAGGTCCCTAAAAAGGTTTAAGTTCCTTAATACGTCTGAGGACCTCACAGAGTTCGAGGTCCTTAAAAAGTTTGGGTTCAAGAAAAAGCTTTAGATCATCATGAGGGTTGATGTCCTCAAAAGGTTCAAAGACCTTTAAAGGTTTCAGATTTGTAATTCTCAAAAGGTTTGAGGCCCTTTAAACATCTGGGTTTAAACGTTCCTCCAAGGGGTCGGAGGTCTTAAAAAGGTCTGCGGTCCTGATAAGGTTTGAAGTCCTTATAAGGTTTAAAGACTTAAAAAGGTTGGTTCTTCAAAGTTTGCAGTACTTTAAAGGTTTTAGGTGCTTAAATAGTTTAAGATCCTCAAAAGGTAAATGTATAGCGCTTTAACTAGTCCTAGGACCCCAAAGCGCTTCACATTACAGTCAATCACACCCTGACGGTGGTGAGCTAGGTTAGTAGCCACAGCTGCCCTGGGCCGGACTGACAGAAGAGAGGCCACCATACATCGGCGGCACCGGGCCCTCTGACCACCACCAGCAGGCTTTTCGGTTGAAGCGTCTTGCCCAAGGACACAACAACAGACGGTCAGAGCGGGGAATCGAACCCGTAACCAGCCAATTGCAGGACGAACTCCCTAACGCCAAAAGATTTTCAAAATATAGTCCCACAAACAGTCCACAATCAGCAGTGAATGAATTTTTGTGATAAATATTTTTTTTTTGGACGCTCAATTGTTTTAAAGGCATACTATGCAACATTTTTCAGTTAATTAATGTGTTCCATACCGTTTTGGATGATTAAATGAGTCATTTCAGGTCGAACAAAGGTTTTCTCAGCCGACCTGGGGGTCTGTGGGGGAAATACCGCACTTGCAATTGCAGGAGCCCTCGGCCCGCACACACAGAAGTCTCGCTTTACGGCGAGAACTCCATGCGTTTTTGCCCTGCCATTCACTATATGCACGCGCGAAAGCAACGTCAAATAAACATGCAAGCATATCGAGGTTTTTTTTATTATTATTATTATTTTATTTTATTTTTTCTTTTTTTATGTTGGCGAGGCGGTAGCGTGAGTTTGGCGAGGCAGATAGCGCTGCGGGAAGCTTGATGTTCATACTTTCACTGTGTTAGTCATTGTTTGTTCTGCCGTTTTTTCCACTTTTCGTTGCGTTCGCCTGTCTGCTAAGCTCAAAACAACCGCGCCTGGCTTGACGGAGAAACCAGAACAGCTGAGCATCTTTACGACAGTGCACTTTTACTTTCGCCCTCTGGGGGGAGCCTCGCTGGAAAATCAACCCCGGTTGCATAGTATACCTTTAAAGTTTTTTTTCCCACTCCATTTAGATTTAAATCCACCTTGAGCTCACAGCCCATCAGCCATCGGGTGTACCTTGAAGTCGTACGTTGCGTCCGGGTTCTCATCACAGGCGATGACTTCTGGGGCCATCCAGTACGGCGTGCCGATGAACGTGTTCCTTCGCCCCACCGTGCGGTCCAGCTGGGCACTCACACCGAAATCCACTGCAGAAACACATGAGCAGTGCTGAGGAAGCTGTGGACCGGGGTTTTATGCTAGCGGCGTTTAGCGGTTCCTCACCTAGCTTAACCTCAGCGTTTTCTGTCAGCAGCACGTTCTGACCCTTTATGTCTCTGTGGATGACCTTGTGCTGGTGGAGATGTGTTAATCCCTGAAGAAAGATGCAGAAAACACGCCGTAAATCTTAGCCTAGAAAAAGTTCTGGGTAAAATACTGATTTACTGGCGTTCCTCAGGGAACCTGTTTGGGTTTCCTTTAGATTAGAGCTTTTGTTTTTTTGTTTTTAAGATAAAACTATTTATTTTTGGTTTTTGCGCCTCACCCTAAGGATCTCCCTGCAGATGTAGGCGATCCACTCCTCCTTCAGAGAGTTTCCTTTGGTGTTTTTGATCAGGTCCGTCACCGATCCAGCCCCACAGAACTCCATCACCAGCTGTCAGAGCAACAAACGTACGTCAAACATCGTCCTGTTTTTATCGCTAACATCTGTTTATTAAAAAAAAACTCATACCCATAACTGGTCATCCACTCCAGGAGGGTTTTTCTTGACGAAGGCTCCATAATAGGTTGCAATATTCCTGTGGTGACTGTACTTCTTCAGCATGTTAATCTCAGCTTTAATCTCCTCTTCCTCATCCTGAAGAAAAAGATAAAGATTCAGCACAGGGATTTTTTTTAAGCTCTAAAAACTTCCTGAGTGCTGCTGTGAGGCAGGAATAAGAGGCTGTGGGCGACACATACTCCGGTGACGTCCATGACCTTGATGGCAGCGAGCTGCCCTGTTTTGACATGGCGACCCTGAAAAAAAAAACAACAGACAAAAGATCAAGATAGGTAAATGTAAACATTCAGTATTTTTTTATATTTTTGGGTCTCTGTGTGAATGGCTGTTTAAATGCAGTCATTTTGGAAGTTTGCTTCTCTGCTTTATATAGATGTATAACAGAAAGACAACAGCAATGACCTAAGAGACCTTATAAGAACCTTTACTAAGTAGAAAACATTTAAGACAGCTGCCAGTTTTCCCACCGGTGGACATCCCAGCAGTTTTACCTCAAGGACAGAGCAGTGCTCAGTGAAAGGATAAAAACTCATCCAAGAACCTAATTCAGACTCTACAGGCCTCAGTTTGCATGTTAAAGGTTAAAGAATGTGACAGGACAATAAAAAAAGACTGACTTGTTGATATCTTCTCCTAAAAGAATATGACAGCACAACTTAGACGTGAAAATGAACCCCATCACTTGTAGAAAAAAGTCATTTGGACAAATTAGACTGAGAGAGAGGTGTTTGGCCATAATGCATGGCACTGGGTTTGAAAAACACTAAATAACCCCCCAAACCAACTGTTAAGCACGGTGGTGGAGGTCCAGTGATTTGGGCTACAGCCACTGGACCTGGACACCTTTCCCTGACTGAGTCCACCATAATCTCCTCTGTTATCAGCTGAAGCTTGGTCTAAAACTGGGTTATCAGTAGGAAAATGGTACCAAATACAGCAATAAATCTACAACAGAGCAGCTAAGAAAGAAGAAGAAGAAAGACACTGCAATGGCCTAGTCAAAGTCCGGACCTTAACCTGATTGAAGCGCTATGGTGGGACCTGCAGAGGGATTTGCAGAAATTAATGCCTGCAAACCCAAAAATGCTGAAGCAATGTTGGAATGAAGAGTTTCTTCAGACAGAACAGCTACTGGCAGTTATTGAGGGGATCGTGTAAGCTTTTTCCAGCGAATTTACTCGATGAATTCACGGTTTCAACACTCTTAGTGCCCAGCAAACAACCACACTGCAAAAACGGAACTAAAAATTAGTAATTTTTTTTTAAATGAGTGCATTTGTCCTTGATTTGTGCACATAAATAAGATGATCGGCCAATGGAACGAGTATTTTGACCCCTAAAATAAGATAATTAGATATTCTGCCCTCTAAATAAGATGCTGGAGATGAGTTGTTCCTATTTTAAGTGCAAAACTCTCATTCCATTGGCAAATCATCTTATTTACCTGCTCAAATCAAGGACAAATACACTAATTTCAAGACAATTTGACTTATTTTTAGTTCTGTTTTTCAGCGCAGTTTTATAAAGCGTGCACAAAGCCAGCTCTGTATCACAAAAGGACACAGTTAACTACTGCAATGACTAGATTCTAGCTAACAAAGAAACATCACTCTTCTTTATGTCTCCTGATCTTTAGCTGTCAGAGATTAGAACCCTGTCAATACCTACTGGTTGAGAATAAAAGGGCAGAAATAACATTAAGGAGTCATTTTGTTGTTGACTTTAGGAATCTATTCTTTTAATCGGCTGTTGTATTTTTAATTGCCTGTCTTTAATGTCTTTTAATGTGTCTGTCGTTGGTTTTCTCTGGACTTCTCTCTGCCTTTGTACTCGCAGCTTCCAGAGCTCTGAATCATCGCCCACTCTTCCTCTTCTCCCAGTTGGAAAAACAGCTGAACCAAACACAGCATCGCGGGCCGGATTAACAGCGGAGACGCGATCTTCTTGCCCCCCAAAAGAGAAGCAATAAAAACAGAGTAAATCATGGATGACAGACTCAGCTGTGCAGCTTTCTTAAACCGTTTTAAGACGGATATGTCACTTTCCACGCATGGGCTTAAAGTCTATACGTCTCTCTTTTTAACTCGCTTTTAATGAGACAATAAATATCTTTTGTTTTTTTCTCAGTGTGACAATTTAACATTTTATTGGCTGTAATAATTTGTGGAAATATTTCTAGTTCATTTGTCTACATAACTGAAACCACAGTATCAAATTCAACCACTCACATTTTTGCTAAAATTCAAATAATTTAAGATAAAAAAAGGCAGCTCAACAAGCCTGTAGGAAATACTTCAATGGGTATTTAAAAGGAAAAAACTGGGATCAAAAGAAAAGTAGATGACAAAAGAAGAAATATAAGACAATAAATGGATAAACTTCTGCAGCTGAACAGTGTCTGAAAGCAACGTCTATCTCACGTTGATTCCCATAGAAAGTATCCCTTGGTAGTTGTTTCTGTGTGAACTGACTTTGTGCTCTCCTTGGTTTTTCTTCCCCATAGAAAGTACACCTGGTTCAGTACTTCTGTATTTAACTGGGTCTCTTCCTGGAACCATTACCACTATTATTCTTTGGCTTTTACCATTAGGGAGACTTAGTTTTCATTTTAAACTGGTTTTATTGTTTCTTTTAAGCATTTTCATGCATTATCTTTTTATTTTATTTATTTAAAACTGATGTGTTTTATATTGTAGCAATGTACAGCACTTTTTTTCAGCTGTTGGCTGTTTTTAAGCGCTTTATAAATAAAGATGTATGGTATTACCAGAGCTGTTGATGCCGCTGACTTTCTCTACTCCTGTCTGGGTTATTTTCCTACAGAAAGTACCCCCCGTCCAGCGTTCCTGTGTTTAGCTGCTGTGGTTTTTCTGGACTCACTGACACAGTTATTGCTATCAACAGCTTTGAATAAAGTTTTTCTTTTTCTTACCCAAACCAAGTACTTCTAATGTATTCAGCTGTCTCCCTTTGCTGAATAGACACTGAAAGCATTGTTTCCCATAGAAAGTGAACCTGGTCCTGTGTTTCTCCTTAAAGCTTTCTGGACTTAACCATAGAGGAATCTATTGCTGTTGTTAAATTGATGAACGCTTCCTGCTTTTAAAAGAAAAACACAAGTTTATAAAACAAAGATGCCCGCTGAGTTTATCTCCAAACGAGTGAAACTGAGTTTAACACCAAAGTTAATAATTTTTATTCCCCATCTAACTGAGTCTGATTATGAGTCGGCTCAGCGTCTAAAGGCCGGCCGGTAAACAGCCGTCTGTAACGTGAGAAAGCAACAGGAAGCCGAGGATGAGGGACGGGACGTGAGGAAGAGGCTCTGAGGTGAAGTCGGTCTTGTCAGAAACATTCAGCGTCTGATGCAACGCTGAGTAACCGAGCCGCTCGCTGTGTGAGAAACGCCGAGCTGACCCCGTGTGTGTGAGCGAAGCATCGCCGCCTCCTAACACACACACACACGCTGCCATCGCTTTGCCTCCTTCCAAGCCTCCCCATTGGCTGGCCCGGCCTGTTGCTATGGATACCGCCAGGAAACGGCGTGTGTGCGGCGAGGTGAATGAATTTCCACTTTCCCAGCCTCAGCAGCTGCAGTGACACCGATTCCAGAGTCAGCAGGAGGAAACCGAGGGTTATCTCCCCCCCCCCCCCCCCCCCCCCCCCCCCCCTTCCTCCCCCCCCCCCTTCGTTAAAAAACAGGTCCTTGAAGTGAAACGTGTTGAGCTGGTGATAAACAGGCAGCTGCTCAGGGTCCACACTGACTTACTGAGACAAAAGGCAAAGTAAAAAGCGCTGCAGAAGCAGGATGTCCAGCGATACGTACAGCTGGAGTCGACAGCCAGGGAGGATCTGACGGCGGGAAAAAGAAAGAGAAACCAGTGAACCCGGCAGGGATGAGGGTGCATCTCACATGAGGGTTCTTCAGAAACTCCATCCAGGTGTGAAAGAAAGGAGTGAAGCAAAAGTGAAAGCTGACAAAGACGAGGCAAACGACTAAAAATGTTCAAGAGGAGAATAACTCAGACTCTGATGGCAGTCTGGTGCAAACAGCAGCTTCTGGACCAGGAGTCTGCAACCTTTACGGTCTAAAGAGACATTTTTCCTCCAGTCCACTTGAATTAAACTCGTTCAGAGCCACAAACGTTGCCTGGCCTTCGGAAAAAAGACAAATTATAACTTGTGATAAAGATCTACTGCAGGAAATATGTGTTCATCGTTAAAGAAACGCCCTTTTATGTCGATTATGAAGCCTAAATAAAAGAGGATGGACGGGATGTTGATATTTGTGGATAATGATGTAAAAAATAAAAAATCATAGTTTCCAACATAATGAAAATATATTGATTTAAAATGAAATATTACAGGCAGTTCTAGCATCATTCTGTTGAGAACTTTAAAAGCAATTATTCCAATAAGAAAACTACTATAACCTGCATTTATTATCATTATTACATTTAAATACCATAATAAAAATATAATTTGTAGCCAAAGTTATTAAGAGCCACTGTGGAAGGTCCACAGGCTGCAGAGCCCTGATGTAGACGCATCCCTTCTCCAGCAAACGGCTGAGCCCCTCACCAGGAGACCTTCAGCTCTGCAAAGTTCTGGTAAGGAAACATTTGTTAGATTCAGGCGTTGGAGAAGGAATGCATCTGCATGTTGCAGGACGGTAGATCTGGAGGACTGGACCTGAGCCCCGCTGTTACAAATAAAATACAAAAGTGACGCATATTCAGCTACTTCCTGCTTTTTCTGGGTTTTAACTCTGTGTTTGATGCGATGCTGCAATAAAACAACTCCAATAGATACCATAGCTCCATGCACACATGTCACCTGTCCCTCCTCTCTGTGTTTTTATGCCATGCATTGTGTAAATATAGAGTATAACTAGAAAATCTATGGAAAGTGGACAAGAGGAGTGCCAGCCGGCAGATAAACAGTAACTGGAAGTAATACATTTAATAAATCAAGCCATTATCCAACTAAACTCCTGATGCAGCTGATTGTTTACTCCCCAAGTTTTCAGCTAACTGTTCTTTAGGACTCCCAGTTTCTTGTTGTTGAACAGCTAATTTCGTTTTTCATGATTTATAATAAACAAATGGGAACAAGTGTCTTTTTTACAGGCAGCTGGTAACAAACCTTTATTTAAAATGTATTTTATGCTGAGTTGGACCTGAGCTACCTTATAGTCTCAGAACTCAGGGTGTTCAAAGTGACCTAATTGGACCAAATTTGAAAAAAATAAATCATTTTACTATAAAGGAAATTCAGCACAGTGTCACCTCCGCAGCAGTTTCTGTGACCTTGTCCTACTTACAGGTTTTCTCTGTACATGTGGGAGGTTTCTGCACCTCTACCAAGGCTTTAGGCTTGTTCTCTAAGCAATACTATTAGGGCTGGATGATAATTCAATAACGATATTTATCAATCGATAGACGTGTATCAATGATAGAAAAAAAGAATCAATAAAAAGTTCAATAGAATAACAGTTTTCCTTCCTTATGCATTCTATCATGCAGGTTAATATTACAGTCATTATATCCTCCCAGCCAATCACAACGCAGACCCAGGAACCAAGCTCCGCCCCCTTCAGAGAATTCAGAGCGCACGCGTTCAAAACTTGCAGTTTTGGTAAAAAATTGTTTGAATAAAGGGTTGAGTTTGAATTCAGTTTTTATGTCTTTATCTTTAAATAGGTCGCTAAACAAAAGAATAAAATGGCTAGGGCTGCACTTATATAAGTAAATATATGTTATGATAATTGTCGATAATCATTATGATTTCTATTTTATCAATATGTTTTTTTTTACTATATTGTCCAGCCCTAAATACAATGCATACTATTATGCATATTGCGCTTAATCTCATGTTGTTCTGTAAATTACACAATTTTAATATTTCATCTTTTTTAGACGAGTATGCCATATTATCAATAATAGTGCAATATTCACTCTGGTATTTACTTTACTTTTATTTTTGCTGTTTCTGATAAACCTAATCCTCTGTTGTTTTAGAACTAACTTTATATCAGATCAGCGTGTTTTTTTATTTAATTGCTTCGCGTCTGTGTTGTTGTCGCTGATTGTGGGACAATATAGGAATTTCTCATATCTTAAAATCAGTAATTTAATCCCCTTACAAGCAGCATCAGAAAATCCAGATGAATGGGTTTTCTGTGCAATGCACCACTGAGCATGCAGCCCTGCACCCAGATTTTAGTATGTTGCAACATTCTCTAGGCACGCCTCGGTAGGGGCTGTCAGGCGAGGACATGAAGTCCTTAATCTGTGTTTTTAACCAATCATTGCGTGGTTCTGCAGTTGGTTCCTTCCTGTAAAAAGGAGTCCGTCCTTTTTACTGCTGCTGCATGCTTACCCAGTAGGAGGCACTGCTGAAAGTCAGTGACTTTAACCAATTACCTGTCCACTGTCGCCACATGCTTGCTGAAAAGGAAGGGACGGATACAAAGTCAATGACTCAAAGTAATCAGCTGGGTTTGCCTTACATAGATAACATTTAACTGGCATTATGATCCAAACTGTTGCATATAGGATGAGACTGAACTGTGTCTAATTAAATCTAACCTGTTTGTGTGGTTGTATCGTGTCAGCATGAATTTAATTAGCAGTTTATTTCTCCTCCTCAAGACCAGCAAAGTCCCTGTATTCTGGACAAAGTGACGTACACATATAACATTTAGGCTACAGCGTGGAAAACCCTGCAGCTTCTTTCAGTTTCAGAGCGAACAGCACAGCCGAGCATGGTGCAATTTGGAGGTGTGTGCTCCTCGCTCCTGCTGGGAGTCCTTCTCCTGCAGAGGGTTCAGTGCATACCTCACCCTCTGTCACGTGTTGAGGAGTGGTCGCTGCACCGAGCGGACCCCATCAGGAGCCGGCAAAGAACGTCCTTTTTCCTAAAGCAATGAGCTCTATGCAACTTTCAGGATGCCTCCTTATAATCTGTTCTCAGATAGTTTTGCTTGAAGTGACACGCAGAACCACATTGATGTTTCTGCATGATTCGATTCTCTGTGTCTTCCACCAACTCAGAACACAGCATCTCGGTTCTGTTTCTACATCTGGTTCTCCCGGCCCGGTCACATCAACGTCTCTGTGTGGTTCACGGTGGCAGACGTTGGTTATTTTAGAGTTTTATTCATGGGAAAAGAAATCAAAACCACCAGAAAACATTAGAAATTAAACTCAACGACTGATTGGGACCTAAAAGAAGGAGCCATAAGTGTGAGAAGCCTTTCAGTCCCAGAATGCTTCACAGGTCAGAGGAGCTAAATAATAAGTGGACGTTCAGATATCTTGACCTTAAAGGCTGCATAAAGTTACATATCCTGAATATATAAATGTCTGTAATGAAGAATTTCTTAAACTGCTGAACAGGAAGTACCAAATGGAAGTGCAGAAACCATAAAACTCTGCGCCCAAAACCCTAAAACTCATTAACTTGCTGAACAAATACAGATTTTCCAAAGGCGTATCAAATATATACTGATATGAAATAACTTGTTTGTGAAAGAGGAACCTGATTAAATAAATAGTTCTGGATTTTGGGAGGGGCTTTCTCACCAAATTCATGATCCAGGTGGGTGTGTGAAGCGAATCTGTGGACGACAGGCTAAGTGTGTGAAGTGTGGCTGTGACTGCAGGACAAATGGCAGCAATCCACCTCGATGAAGCAATAAAAGGAGAGGCAGATAAAGCAGGACAGATGAGAGGAAGCGATAATATCGCAGAGAGCCTCTTTGTTTTGCTATCTCTTTCCCCCCGACGCTGACGGCCGGCCAGACAATCTCCCAGAGGTGAGGCTGAGCCCCGGTGTGAGCGGGCCTGGCTGTGTGTGACGGAGATTATGGCCAAGGCGAGGCGGCGGCATTAAAACAGCATCTGAAGCCACACATGTATGCAGGGAGGGGGAGATAAAGATAGAGCATGGGGGGGGGGGGGGTGAGGAGGACATGGAGGTAGGAAAAGGAGCAGAATGTGCTCCTCCTGCAGCCCGGGGCACCAAACAAAACACACGTCAGGTGCTGCATTCAGGCATGCCTCACATTCCTAACCCAGACACAAGCCTTGACACATGAAGGCGGAATCAGTGCAACAGGAGCGGAGTCTCCGTTCCCGCTCCGCCATCCCATCCGCCCGCCCCCCCCCCCCCCGCAGAGGGAGCGCCGCCAGGAATAGAAACCGCCGAGTCTCAGAAAGGCCTCCTGCTCCCCAGCCAGCCGCCTGTTGTCGTTTTAAGAACTCAGGAAAGTGTGTGTTCATCAGAACATCAGCTGGAGCGTTAGCTCATCGGTCCAGAACACGTTTAAAAATACATCTCTGCTGTTTTAATCAGCATCAGGGGAGAAACCAGCCTCCCTCTCCAGGTAAAACACTTTGCATGCGTGAGCGGCTGAACTGGATCTGGACGTACGCGCCGGAACAAAGATGGGCTTGTGATTAATGTGCCGCCGTTCTGGGCTTCACACCAAACGTCAGCTCTAGGGTTCAGATCTGGAGCAGCATTTGCATGTTTTTACCTTTCAAATATGATGCCAAGAAGCTTTGTATCATTTTAAAACCACAGGATCAAAGTTTGTGGAGGTTGGAGTCTTCCAGGCTTTCTGAGGGGAGCTGCCACCGATATTTACAGAAAGAAGGAACCACTCAGGTTCACTGGGGAGGTTTGCTCCACCGTCATGGTGGAACTCTTGGTAGATTGTAGACATTTTCATTTACAGAGTAAATACTGAGCTAACTCACTCTGACAGCAGAAAGAGCCCAAAGGTCGACAGACCAACACTTCTTACAGCGCCGTGAAAAAAATCCTTCCCCGCCCACTGATTTCTGCAGCTTTATGATTTTTATGTCACATTTAAATGTTTCAGGCCATCAAACTAATTTTAATATCAAACAAAAGTGATCTGAGTAAATCCAAAAGGCAGTTTTATGACAATGATTTCATGCAGTGGATGGATGGATGGATGGATGGATGGATGGATGGATGGATGGATCAATGGATGGATGGATGGATCAATGGATGGATGGATGGATCAATGGATGGATGGATGGATCAATGGATGGATGGATGGATGGATGCGTCTATCCACTCATTTTTAACTGAATCTGTTAAATTGAGGTTTTCTGAGTTTCTTAGAGGCATTTCAGTTTAAATGTAATTCTAAACTGAAACTCCATGCTGTAACTCAGCATTGAGTTTAACTGGAATCTGGTCTGAAGCTCCAGGAAACCTGTGATAAAGTCCTGGTCTTTGTTGGTACTTGTGTGTGTGAGCCAGTGATTTTTAAATAGTTCCCTGGTGAATCAGGCGCTCCTCTCTGACGTCTCACCGTGGCTCAGAGAATTCCCACAAGTTTCTGCTACATGTTCCTTTTTCTGTAGAAACAGCCTGAACTGTAGACGGGAAGATCGCCTCACCTTCCTCACACTAACAGCCTTCCAGGATCTGCAGCAGGACCTTTTATCAGTTGCATAATTTGTTAAGAGTGAAAATTATTTTTTTTTTCCCAACTCTCAGTGAGACATGACTCAAAGCGTTCACATCTTTAACAGTTTCTCCAGGCGGAAACTAATAATGCTGCGATTGTTCACAGAGACTTAATCCCAACTGTTGTGTGAACCTGGCACTATCGTCTCCGGAAGGTCCATGAAATTAATAAAATATCTTCGTTCTGAAATAAGCCCAGAGCAGCGACGGACACACGGCCACCCTGATCTGTTCATCCAACGTTAACTTCCAGACGTCAAGCCTCCAAAAAAACAACATCTGGGTCAAAAAATGCTCTCTAGTAAGACTAGCACTACTTTAATAAATTTTTACTCAGGTAACAGTAAAAAGTAGTCTGCCAAGAAATTACTCAAAAAAATATTCAGTAAGAAGGCTACACAAGT
This sequence comes from Fundulus heteroclitus, assembly GCF_011125445.2. Lineage (NCBI taxonomy): Eukaryota > Metazoa > Chordata > Actinopteri > Cyprinodontiformes > Fundulidae > Fundulus > Fundulus heteroclitus. The sequence goes on from NC_046381.1 coordinate 40,177,952, forward strand.
ACTGACTAATCATGACAGCTGATGATTTAATATTTAAAAAATATGTAATCGGACAGACAGAACTATAAGGTTATGTGCAAATTCTGGTATTTTATAGACAAATAGAAAATAACTTAAAAATTACAAAGCTGGTGTACAAATAGGAAGTCTTACTTTAATATAAACTCTTTTTTTGTGTCTCTGGTGCATTTTTGGTTAAAACTAGTTTGTTATTTATCCATTAAGTTACTCAAAGCAGGAAGAGGAGCCAGAAATGTTACTCAAGAGTAGTGATACTTGAGTAATAATGTGACTCAAAAGTAAAAAGTACAGTGCGATAAAACGACTCCTAAAAGTACATTTTGTTCAAAAAGTTACTTAAGTGAATGTAACTAAGTAAATGTAACTAGTAACTGCCTCCTCTGTCTAACATTTTCAGCTGAGGGATTTTACTTCCATCATGTCTCCATTCCTGCTGTTAAAACTGCAGAGAGACGGTGAAGGTCAGATGATCTGTCAGCCTCTGAGTTAAAAGCAAATTTTAAAGGGAAGCTGTTTTACTACATGTCTATTTTTAGAGAAAAAAGCCCCAGACCATCTACGGATTGTCCAAAGCATTTCAGAAATGATCTTAATTGGACCAAATAGAGCAGACATGATTCCTTTCTACTGCTAAGGAGACGTGTTACCCTCCGATATTACTCTGTAGAGTCAACCGAAATTAATTACGCCAGAGAAACCACACAGAGGAACCCACAAAGGGCCGAAACATCAGCTGACGTCATGCCGCCAACCAGAAGAACCAATCATTAAACCAAAGGGAACATATTTGTTAATTCTTATAAATTAAAATTTCACAATTTACAGAGTAGGAAAGGCGGACCAGTCTGGTGTGGATGTAATTTGGTGCTCATGCAGATCAGAGATGGGTGTGTAAATGATTTAGGATGTCTGCAACGGTCCCCAGAGGCCAACAATGGTGGTATATGAATGGTGCGCTGGTGCTAAAGGTACCAGTTGGACCACCGGTGCCAGAAACAGATGTCAAAGTGGCACTGAGTCCGTGTTGGCACTCTACTCAGAATAATCAGCTGGACTTAGAATGTTTTAAAGTCCTTTCAGACTATATCAAGCGCTGGTAATCCGTCTATAAAGCATCCTCATATTGTTTGAACCAACTGTTGGAGGCTCAGGTAACCGCCTGCTGGTTGTAGCGTGAAGGCTCCCTGCAGAACCGTAACAGTGAGTTGTCTCTGTGATTAACATTTGGTCCAATTCAGGTTATTCCTCTGCCAGTGAGTTTGTGATTTGATAATATTTTTTCTGTATAATAAGTCCGAATCTCACTTTATGCAGCGGAACAGTAATTAGAGTTCACTGGGAGGAATTGGACCTGAAGTGTGAAACTGGATTTGACATAGACCAGCTCACTTTATTTACAAAGAGCTTGATTCGACTTTTGTTTTGAATTTATTTCATGAAAACAAAAAAGACCCAGACGTCTTCTGTTTCAAACTATGAAACATGAATATCCCGGACAAGCCCCCAAATATTCAAGCTCAGCGTTGGTGTTAGATGTTACAAAACAAGTCTGCATTTAATCACAACACCACAAGCTGACCAGGGTTTATTAACAGTTCTTCACACCTGACTGACAAAAGTGGGAGAAATCACTTTAGAGCGTTAAACTTTTCTCTTTTAAAACAATTCTTGCCACATGATCGCGAAACATGCCTTATACGTGATCCTTTCTAAAGGAATGAAAAACCCAAGGACGGGAGACAGGCTAACAAAACAGTTCATGCCTTAGCTGTGAGGAAAAGAGCTCTAGCATCCATTCTGAATGGTTTTAGTCCTGATAATCAACTGCAGCAGTAACTAGTTATTCACAGTGTCTGAGCCAAATAAAGCCAACAACGTTTGACCTCAGGTTCTATATTATGGTAAATAAGGACTTCTCCTGCTTTGTTTTTTACAATCACTTCGAGGCTTTAAACACTCGGGGAGGGTACCGGTCCTTTGGGTCTCTCAGACAACATATCCCTTAACTTCCTGTTCCTCACTGACTAATCACCAGATAAATCCACATTATGTGAGCTTACATTCACCACATGTGATGTAAAAAGTATAGACATAACAGTGAAAATCCATTTAAATGTAAAATATGTTAAAACCAAATCTTCAGGAGGTTTTCTTTAAGAGAGGCACTTTGTTTTGTCTTCTCAACCTCCTTTTTATCTCTCCAGGGTTGTAAATGACGTAGAAATTTAGTCATGCCGGTGTTTATGTCATGCTTACTTTCTTTTCTTGATTTGATTTTTTTATCGTCTTGTTTTAGAGTTACATGCATGTTTTGTATTTTCTGAACCTGGTTTGTTATCTCCCTGACTTTGTGGTTTCAGTTTTACCTTCCGCCGCTCCCACATACCTGGTCTGTTTTCTGATTTCGACCCCAGCATTCCCGTAACGCTTATCTCAGTTAGCGTAAACGGTACCTGGTGTTTATCCTGGTGCGCTCCTCGTGTCTGGACCAGTTTCAACCGTTCTGGGCTTCCACTGCTTTAATCTTCATTCCACACCGTCTGACCTATTTGTTAGATTTTAAGTTTTTGAGTAATTTTAGTTGAGCTTTCTTTTGGTTTAAGGAACAGCTCGTGACTGTGATCATATTCATATTTAAGGAATATAGGAATATTTACAGCATTGTAACATAGTGGTAGAACTTTTATGATTTACACATTCAGGCGAGTGGGTGGAAGTGAAAACTTGTTATATATGTTTTCTCACTTTTTATTCATTTATCCTTACAGCGCCTATTTAATCTTACTTATATATGAATCCAATATAACATATACGCACTCATTTAATATATAGCATGCTTGTTTACACAGGTTCAGTTAAAATATAATAATTACAGTGGAAAGAATGATTGTTTTTTAATTGAAATTATAATGTAAGTTACTGCATGAACTAAAAAACAATTAGCAGCAACAATTGCAAAAATAATAATACTGAAAGTAATAATAAGGTATATTACATCCATTAATTAATTTATGTTTATGATTTTAACTATTCTATGTTTGGACGTTGCTGTATTGTATTATTCAGGTTGTTTGCATCTTTAACACCACATACTGAAACACATGAATGTTTTCTTCTTAAAGACTTTAAATGTTTAATCTGAAATTCAGACCTTAAATTATATAATCCCTACCAGGTTCTGAACAGTTTTTTTCATTGTAATTGATTTTTCTTTGGCTTTGTATAACATTAGAGCTGTCTGTCGTTTCACTGTCAATCAGTTTAGTTTTTATTTTATGTTATAAATAGCATGTTAGGATGATCCAGATATCTGACATTCTATATTATTCTTAATTTTTGTATTATTGTTAATTGATGCTGTGTAGTTTTGTAATTATTGTCCCAGATCTCTCCACAGTAACTTAAATAAAGTAAGACTAGTAACACACACACATTAGGCTTTATTTATTTTTTTTATAAATAAAAAAAATAAATAAAGCCTAATGCTGAATATGAACCATAAAAATGTGATACAAGCCTATTTTTAATTGCAACTGAAATAAATTTTCACAGGGGTGCAAACAGACACATCATGCAACAACATCGCATCAGTTTTGAGCTAAATAAAAAAATCAGTATACTATACTGTTTAATCTGCTTTAACACGCACAGTAAAAAAAATGAACAGTTTTCTCTATCCTACAATAATTTTTTTGAACAATCAATTCACAGTATTTGCTGCAGCTGTTTAGTTGTTTTATTTAATGTTTTAGGATCATGCCGTCTGTAGTTAATGCTTTGTTGTGTGTATTGTTCATTGACTATTTAGCTTATTAACTAACTTATTGTTAGTTCCTTTATTTACTTGATTATGTTCCTTTATTTACTTGATTATGTTAGTTCCTTTATTTACTTCCCTGTCTGCCCAGTTAATTATTCTCCACCAGTAATTAGTCGATCCCATTCACCTGTCTGGTTGTTTCACCTGTCCTCTGCTTCATTTAAGCTCCGTTTCATCAGTCACTGGATTATTTCGTTGGCTTCATGCCTCCATACATCGTTTGCCTCATTCTGGCTGTTGCCGTTAAGATTTTCATGTTCAGCATCCTGCTTCCAAACCCTTGCTTGCATTTTGGAGATCACAGTTTTGTCTTGAATCAGGCGTTTCTATTTTTCGCCATGGTTTTGGAGTCCAAGCTGAAGGATGCTTTAGCTACAAGTGGATACGTCCAAAAGTTCACTTCTTGGGTGCATTTATCCACATAATTCATTCCACCGTCAGCCAGCATACTACAGAAAGGCTACGTTCACACTGAAGCGAAACACGACCCAAATCCGATCTTTTTGCCCATATCCGGCCTAAATCTGCCTTTTTCATGGCAGTGTGAACGGTCCAGTTCTGATCTTTTCACCCCCATAAAAATCCGATCTGTGCTACTTCCATATGTGATGCTAATTCAGATACGTATTGGATAGTTTTTAAATCTTCTGCAGTCTGAACGATCATGTCACATTTTATCCATCTTTCACGTCCCTCTCCTGTCTCTCATTACACATCCTCACAGCAGCAGCAGCAGCTAGCGCTCCATAAAGACCATTAATAGCTGAGCTGCTTTCTTCTTACCTTCGTCTGGCTATATGACGTGCTCTTAATATTGTCGGCTCCTGCTGCAGCTTTCTAATAATAGCAAGGATAGATGTTGGCCGTATCTCTGTTTCTTTTATTTTTCAAGTTTTTTTAACAAGATCTTATATTTTATACTCCTAGAAACAATTACACACTGCAAAAATGGATTTAAAAATAAGTAAAATGTGCTTAAAATTAGTGTTTTTGTCCTAGATATGAGCAGGTAAATAAGATTATTTGCCAATGTAATGAGTATTTTGACCCCTAAAATAAGATAATTAGATATACTGCACTTGAAATAAGATCATGGAGATGAATTGTTCCTATTTTAAGAGCAAAAATCTATTGGCAGATCATTTTATTTACCTGCTCAAATCAAGGAAAAATACACTAATTTTAAGAACATTTTACTTATTTTTAGTTCCGTTTTTGCAGTGCATTCACCATTGCTTCCGCAAACTGTGACGTATCCTTTGGTTATCTGCGCTTGCGGGTCGCTTTGTGGTCAAGAACCGTTCATACAGAAGTCTGATGAGGGTCGCATTTCATCGTAGTATGAGCGGACACCTACAAAAAATCTGATTTCAGCAAAATATCAGAATTAAGCATCAAGACCTGCGGTGTGGACGCACCAAAATCAGTTACTCTCAGGCCCGTTCACATGCAGACGGATTTGGAGATATCCAGAAAACTGTTTAGTTGGAGAGATGAAAAAAAATAAAACACGTTTCATCTGGACCCCATTAGAGGGGAAAGATTCTCAGTCATCCAGGTCATAATAAATCCAAAAAAAGGGTTTAAAAATAAAAACAACTGGACTTCTATTCTGAAGCTGAAGACGTTTCTCTTCCCATCCAGGAAGCTTTCTCAGTTCTAAATGTCTGCAGTAGTGAGGAGTTCCAGCTTTATAGACCTGCAGGCCTCATTGGAGCTTAGATTCACCTGCTCAGGTTTCAACTTTCAGAAACTTACAACACAGCTGTGGGTTTGATTCCTGCCAAGTTTCCCCCCAGTTCACACCTTCATGCATGAGACCTCAACATTCCTCCTGTTAGCCAGGCTAACGAGGAGCCTAACGACTCTCCATGTGAGGGGCGACCAGTTCCAGGTGAATCTGCAGGTGAGTCTAAGCTCTAATGTGGCCTGGCTTGCTTAAAAATAGAAGTCCAATTGTTTTTTGTTGTTTTTTAACCTTTGTTGGATTTGGACATAGAGGACTTACATGTAGATACATTGAAAAAGTAAAAGTCTGCCACTGGTCTGGACACCCCTGGCTACAAACTGACGTGTTTGTGCATACGAGCCAAAGTAGACCTTGGCTCTCCACTGACACACAAGCAAACAACAATGGCAAACTTGGGAGTTGTGGTTCTGTTTCAGACAACTCAAAAAGCACATTTAGCTTCTCTACAGTGTTTTCATGCTGCTCTTCTTCTTCTTTCGTTAATTGTGTGGCAGCACTGCTGCGCCACTCACTGGTGTGGCATAAATATTACAACGCCTTTAACGGCTCCTTTGGCTTTGTGCCGTTTCACCGTTACGCTAAAACTCTTCTGCACGGATACAGTATTTGGCTCCATGTGAATGTTGCCTCCGATGAACTGTAGAACAGGAGCTAAAGTCCAATAAACTGTCTGTGGAGCAACAATAACGAGGAATTCAGAACAAAGCATTGGAGTTCCACTTCAACTGCATGATTTAAATGAGAAAAAGGAAGGCGTTAAAGAGCATTATATGTTCCCTTTAAAACAATAAATACTCTGTTGCTGAACAAACAAGTTCAGTGGAAACAGTTTTGCCTCCAGTGATTAGTTCAGATTACGGGAAGATGTGCCTCCTGGAGGTGTGGGAGTGTTGCAGCTCCCGTTTTCTGTAACAGCCTGCAGATCATGAGCAGAACGCAGGTAATGCCCCGGCCTGCGGTTTGCTAATTCCTCTCATTGTTCCAGGTGTTATTTCCCCTAACAGTGCCCAGTGGTTCCTGTGCACTTTGTTTTCAGGAGGAACCCGACAGTAATTTGTTGGTTCCGTCTTCAGCCAGTGAGATCATCCTGTAAATTACAGGTTGTGCAACAGAGCCGCGTGTTGTGATGTTTTCAGGAAGTCAGATGACAGAAGATCCCCCCCTCTGTGGGTCGGGGGAACAAAAGGCTGTGACATCGGGACGTCTGACGGGCTCCCAGTTTTGTTTCAGAGCTAAATCAAACATTTGCATGTTCTGCGTTTGCAGCAAATTAAAGCCTTTCAGCGGGAATCTGAGGGAGATACCAGCACTTAGTGAAACCACAGGGCCATCACGGATGAAAGGTTGCTCTTTGCTTTATTTCAGAGCAATTAACAAACAAGGGATTTGTTAGGAAATCCATCATGAGAAAAGTCCTGACTTCCTCTTCTGTTATCCTCACAGAAATGCTGAGTAACAGCTTCTGACCCAAACTGAGCGATGACGGCCTGTTCTCGTCTGCTCAGTGGTCTGAGCCGACCACAGCCCGTTTCTTCACCAGCGTTCTCAGAGCTGACCACAGTAAGTCAGTACGTTCTCAGATTTGGAGAGCTTCCTGAAAACAGTCCATGATTTCCTCATTCTGATCCGTGAAACGCTCCATTATCACTTTAACTTTGTGACTCGGTGCTCCGTCATACTGGGAAACCCACAGATCGACATCTTGGCCTCGCACTCCTGGGAGAACCTCCTCATGAAGATGCTTTGATTGCACTCTTTAGTCGTGGCTGTGTTAGATAGACGCCTCTCGTCTTTATCTCTCCAGATGTCCCAAATATTCATCACAGATTATTTTTACCAGTCGTCTGCTGGTACTTCCTGTATAACCTCAGCCTGATCTTAATGGGTTTATTTTTTTGGCTTTATATGGACCAACATCCACCTGCTGCCAACCCTCAGCAAGCTCTGCACCGGTGGCAGAAGGGCTCTACAGCGGCCTCCTCAGGTGGAGAAGAAATTTTTTTGAAATTAATGTATTTTTCCTTGATTTAAGCAGGTGAATAAGACTATTTGCCAATGGAATGAGTATTTGTACCCCTAAAATAGGATAACTGCACTTGAAATAAGATGATAGAGATGAAATGTTCCTATTTTAAGTGCAAAAATCTTATTACATTGGCAAATAGTCTTATTTACCTGCTTAAATCAAAGAAAAATACTTTAATTTCAAGAAAATTTGACTTACTTTTAGTTTCCTTTTTGCAGTGCATAAATCTCGCTGGACTCTCTCAAACATCCTGAATCTCTGCACCAGAACGTCTCGCCTCAGTATTTTTCTGGCTTCTTGCCCTAAACAGTCATTAATTATTCATTAATAATAGGAGCAGTGAAGACATCAGTGAAGACATCCTCTAACTGTCTTATCATTTTAAAGTCTGAATAATTGGCCCTCCGTGTGGAGAATATAGATCCAAACCTTAACACTGAGATTTCTATTTCCAGATCCAGCATGTCCTCCATGACAGAGGCTCAAAGCTGAAAAGCCTGAACTCAGCCCGGCCTTCCTGTTATCTGCTAAAAGTGCCGCCCTCTCTTTTATACATCTCACTGATACTGAAAGCCGCTAACTTTGAGTCTCCTGTCAGTGAGTTTATTACGGTGGATCGACTTATCAGACTAAAATCGGCCGTTGGAGTTCTGAGCGGCTGACCTGTGGCTGAAAAGTTGATTCTGGTTTTCAGAGCATTGATATTGTGTTTTTTACTGGCATCCTATCAGAACATTTTAAATCACTGAACTGCAGGAGAATCTTCTTCATCCTGTTAATTTTTCCAGCATCATCACAGCAAACCTTCACAGCGAGGTGAAAAGAAAGAGACGCCTATTCTTCAGATCAATAGAACAGATTGAATAAACTCCGTCTGCCTAATCAGATCCGATACAAGCCGGAGACGCCTCCTCGCTGGTGGAGCTTCATGGCTGAGCTGTAGAACGGGAGGGAAACTGAAACAACGGCAGCGAAACCCTCACAGGGAGCAGCAAACCTGCACAGCAGCTTCTCAGGCAGCAGTTTCATGCCTGAATAAACCAGGATTTTTCCCGCTTGGTTGCTCTGCAGGAGCAGCTCTGCAGCGTCGCCCAGACGTCTCTTCCTCATTCCAGGACCGCTGTCTGAGTGTGAAAACCGCTACGACCGGGAGGCGGGCGGAGCTGAAACCAGCAACCTGATCTAGCTTAAAAACCGAGGCAGAATTTACCAGAAATTCAGCATTTCAGCTTCTGCACTTCACCGCTTTTTAAGATGTTTCTCTCTGACAGATGAGACGAAGTTATAGCAGATTTCTACATCTCTTCAGCTTCATTACAATTCCTGGAAAAAAAACAGAAATCATGTCGTGAAGTCTCCCGGAAATAAAATTATTTAATTTGGGATAATTACAGAGACTATAGAGAATACTAATTAATTCTCATTCATTTCTAGCCTAGGGAGTCCTATGATGAAAGATAATCAGGGCTCAGATGATTTGCAATAACCGTGCATTATCAGTCATCTGTCGCCAAAAAAGATAAATAATAAATGTCTCTGGTTCTGAAGATTGATTCCAGGAAACGAGAGGAAAGCGCAGAGAGCAGGAAGGTGCTACGGCATGCTAATTTCTATTCTGCATGCAAAATAGTAGCTGAAAAATCCGCCAAACAGGATCAAATGTATGAGAGGAGGGAAGTTGTGCAAGATGAGGAAAAACTACACAGGCTGGAATCAGCTGTTTTCTGACACCGTTGACTTTTGCAATGATTAACCACAAAGTTCTGCAAATTCAAGAAAACAACATTTGGTTTGGGCCCCAATCTTTGTACGCGTTATAAAACAAAGCAGAAAAGTGAAATAAGTGGAATTGTTTGCATCTTTAAGAGCTAATTCATGCTTCCAAGCAGGAATTAGAAAGTTTCACCAGATCGTCCAAACTTCTGTGGACTGCACAGCGCTCAGATGGTCTAACAGTGAAATTAATATATCTGCTACAGAAGGTGGAACTGAACACAGAAAAATCTGAACATTGTGTCCCAGAATGACCCTGAAAATCTAGTTGTACTATTTCTATTATTTACTGTTAAAAAGCACTGAAATGCTGTAAAAATCCTTCAGCTTGTCAAGAAGGCTGCAGTTAAAGTTCAAGCAAGAATAAAAAGGAAGGATCATATTTCTCCAATTTTAGCTTCCCTTCATTGGCTTCCTGTTAAATCAAGAATAGAATTTAAAATTCTCCTTCTAACGTATAAAGCCCTTAATAATCAAGCTCCATCATATATCAGAGCTCTGATTACCCCGTATGTTCCTAACAGAGCACTTCGCTCTCAGACTGCAGGTCTGCTGGTGGTTCCTAGAGTCTCTAAAAGTAGAATGGGAGGCAGATCCTTTAGCTATCAGGCTCCTCTCCTGTGGAACCAACTCCCAGTTTTGGTCCGTGAGGCAGACACCCCGTCTACTTTTAAGACTAATCTTAAAACTTTCCTTTGTGACAAAGCTTCTAGTTAGAGTGGCTCATGTTACCCTGAGCTATCTCTATAGTTGTGCTGCTATAGGCTTAGGCTGCTGGAGGACATCAGGATCTATTTCTCTCACTCTGCTGAGTTCTCCTACTGTTCTCCAATTCTGCTTTATAAGACATTATTCCAGCAATTATCTTCTCGTTTTCTCTCTGTTTTATCTCTTTACAGAAGCTACACCTGGCTGCGTGTCTTCTGCGATGTTTGTAATTTAATCTATATCTGTATGCTTGGATTGGATTGGTTCGTTTAAATATTGTTTGATAGAGATCGGACCTGATACAGTTCTCGTGAAACGAGAACAGCAGCAGTTATTTCCACCAGAAAACAGATGTTTGTCCTTTCCGTAAACAGAAATATCATCAATGTGTCGCTTCATGCCATATAGACACCACCAACATCAACAGATTGATATCTGAATAACACAGCAGGTGCTTTACATGAAATATTTGTTTATTTGGCGATAAAACTCCCATTTCTTATCACTTTGTTAATTTGCAAGCCCGCCCTAGCTCTTTGCCTGTCTGATATATTAGAAACACAACATGAAAACCTCACAACTTGTGTGAACATGTAACATGTTGGGGTATGAAGGAGAATAATAGGTCTTGATGACTTCTCCCTACCTGCAATGAAATCAGGATTCAGCCAAAGAATAAGAAATCAAATAAACTGGATAGTCTCTATTGGAGGTGGCAGCAGATGATCTTTTAGCAGCCATTTGTCTGTTTACATGTTCATTCTTACAGTTTATTTTCTGAAAGCTCACACAGATTGTGTTAATTTTGCTCCGTCAATCATTTTTGTGCAGAGGAGGTGTCAACCTGCAGAAATGGCGGATCGATACGGCACATCCACGGAGAGCCGAAGCTCAATGTGCATCAGCAGACAGGAGAGCCTGTTAATTGCTTTCAAGGTAAAACAATACACAGAAATAAACAGGCTGTTTGTTTGCCCAGCCTTCCAGGTCACCCTCACTGAAAGTCAATAATAACCTCAGGTTTTTTGACATAATTTGATTTTTCTACGTGAAGTCATAATAAAGAGCGGAGGAAAGAGTAACGGCTTGTTTCAAAGCACAGATTCTACGTTTTAAATCAGGAATAATGCTGTAGTTTAAATACAAATCTTTAAGAAGCAGCTTTAAAACCTCAAACATTACCCAGTTTGAATAAATGCTTGTGAAAAGCCGAGGAGATCAGTGGATTTAGAAGGGCGAGCTTATCAAAAATAACCCAGGTCTTACCTTGTAGACCTGCCCATAGGTGCCATTTCCAACCAGTTCGACCAGCTCGAAGATCCCAGCTGGGTCCTGAAAGAGAGGGAGGAAGAGCTGAGTGATGAGGAGGAAGAGCTGAGTGATGAGGAGGAAGAGCTGAGTGATGAGGAGGAAGAGCGATGACAATCAAAGCCAGTCGGGGGAACGTAACGCTGACCCGAAGGGATCGAGGTGAAGGAATTCCAAAAAGCATTCGACCTTCACGCACAAACTCAGCTTTATTAATGGGCTGAGTGAGCTCTGCATACCTGAGGTATTACCCTGTGAAATCCTTCCTGTTTCCGCACCATTATCCCTCTTTTCTGCACATTCTCACATGCAGACTGAGACCAGGACTTCCTGCGTCGCTTGAATAATAATTTTTCATCATAAAGGAGAAGGTTTAACGAGGCTAGGTGCCAGTCTGACCACAGCTTCATGTTCTCTTCGGGTGTTATTCAAATGACTCATAATTATGGTAATAGAAGAGTAAGAGGCCTGTAGCAGGATGGATAAATGTGTTTTTTTTCTGATGCATGTCAACGGAAATGCAAACAAAACTTCTGTTTAACTGTAAACCTGTCAGCTGCTGCACCATCATCTCCACCATGTTGTCCTCTGCCTGCAGTGTGAGAAGTTCAACCAGTCTATTACTCCGCAAGAATCTTTAGTTCATTTTATGCAAAACACAAAATCCGAGCATATTTAACACCTTTGACTCAATCAAAAACGTAAGTAAGCAACATTAAATAATTAAATGGACAATTTAACTGATTCACTGGCTTCTCTAAATAAATATTTGTTTTAAAAAACTTTCTGACATTGTTGTCTCTGTGTTTGGACCCTGGAGCAGATCTTCGTCTTGCCGCCTGCAGACGTAACACTCTTTATTCCTGAAACAAACCATTTGCTATCAATGCCTTTGACTTCATTGAAGCTAATAACTAGTTATGAAAATGTGTTGATGTAAAGCCTAATTTAATTTAGGTGTGAAATAAAAAACAACTTTAAATCACCCTCTATTTCCATTGATTCTGGTTCTAGACCTGCGATCAAAGCTTAATTACTCCAGGACATCCTCCTTCCATCATTAACTGGAGTCATTTAATAACATTTACTTATCGTAGACAATGTGAATCAAAACTGTAACGGCAACAAGTTACCAAAAGGCAAAATAACCAACACCCATTTATATTACTTTGGAAACTCTCATTGTTTAGCTAGACTATACAAATAATTTTTACTTAACATTGTTTCCATTTTCCAAAGGTTTAAATGTTCCTTTTGTTTGTAAATGTCAATCTTTATCTTTATGGCTGTTTTACTTCCCTAGTAAAACATGGTGACAATAAAAGATTCTTGTTCTTTTTAAACATGTCTGATGCAGCGGCGTGTTTAAAGCATAAGGAGATACATATTTCGTGTACCAGTAGTCTGCAGGTAAACTCACAGAGACACAAAACCAAAGGCGCTTAATCTTATCTTTGAGTTGATTAAAAATAAAATCTCCCAAAACACAGGTGCAGATTTTTGACTTGTACCAGTGTGTGTGTGTGTGTGTGTGTGTGTGTGTGTGTGTGTGTGTGTGTGTGTGTGTGTGTGTGTGTGTGTCCTATTATAGTAGCCATCAGGAGAGCGTTGGGACTATTACAGTGCATCCGCCTGAAAAGGATTAGCTTAAAAAGCCACGGTCCTTTTCACTCAAGGTCAAACACAAGCACAACAAATCCTGGAGGACAAATTCTCATGTGCACAAGCATCCATATGCATCCACATTCGTCCACCTGTACATCTATCTACCTGTTAGATGAAATAAAACACTGTGTGGAAAAAATATTATGGATTTCCCACTGACACGTTTGTTTTTAAAAGAAATGCCAGTGGACCTGAACGCAGCTAGCTATAAGAGCTAACGGTGTCATGATGTAGATTACATCATCATCGTTCTCGCTTATGGACTCAGACATGAACCATCGGATCAAAGGAAGATTACAGGTCACCTCACAACAAAGACGTGAGGTTTTAGTCATAAGCTGCTCTTCTTACGGTCGTTAATTGTTTGCATAAAAGCGAGGAGGTTCAGTTAATAACTAACTTCCTGGATGGGAAGCACTCTGTGCAAATTCAACATGTTGATGAAGACTTCTGTTAACAAATGGTTAAACTGTTTGAGGGGAAGCACTGGAGGAAATTAAAGGCGTCCAAAAAGCCCCAATCAGAAGCAATAAAAAAACACAATATGGCTGCAGTAGCTACTAGAACTAGAACTAGTTCTAAATTCAGTTCAACAGTTAAAAACTAAATTACTTCATGTTGGTAGTTCAACACCTAAACATATCTCATAGGCCCCATAAGAACTGGTTCTTCTTCATTTTTAATGTTTTTCATAAAATCAGGTTTTCATGTTTCCAAATGAAAATTCTAAAGAAAATATCTCCATCAAGATTTTGTTATTAATTATAGGCACCTTTAAAGCACTCAGAGGTTAATTTACCATCTTAATAAAATCCTAATTATGTTTAAAGACATGAGCTCCTCTGCCTCCACAGTAGCTGCTAACTCTCCCTCCCAGCCTGCATCAGATTCCCGCAGTCACAGTAAAGCTAGGTGCAGTTTGGATGATCAGGGCGGGAACCTCCAGCTTTTATTGTCACATTTAAAGTGAAGACAAGACGAAGGGATTAAAGTGGAGTTTAAAAAGAGGAAAGATGTAAAAGTTTTAAGTAATAGGGCCCCACAGGGCTAGTTTTCTGTGAGCGCAGCAGCCGAACCACACATTCAAGAAAACACAACAGTCAGCACGTACTTACCTTTAGGGGTAAATGTCACGACTGTTTTGGCATAGAAAAAGTTACATTTTGTCATAAGAGTTTCTCAGTTGACATCACTCATTTACTCCCAGACACTGCATTACTCAACAACACCCAGTTCAAGCTCACATAGCAGACAAGGTCTACCCATCTTGAGAAACTATTTCTATTATCCACTCATTGTCTACTGTAAAGGTACTTGGGTAAGCGTGACCAAAATCTACCAGCAGAAGGTCCCAAAGTTATTTTGGTTTGATAAGGTGCCATAATCTCTGATATTTATTTAAAGTCAACTGGCACCAAATGGGATCAGGACCACAAGGAATGGAAATAAGGTGCAATATAAATTCTTCCAGATGGAGTATAGAAATAAATTACTGTTGATGAAGATAATTGTGATTGTTTGCCTCCATAACTAATAAAGAACTTAACTGCCAAAAGAAAAAAACTGATTATAAGATGCAAAATGGTTTCCGGACATGTTTGAAATTGAAGGGACAGAACAGTTGAGTATCACACAAATTGGCAAAGGTGCAAACTGATCCACAACAAAAAGACAATAAAGTTTAAGACAAATATACACTCAACAATGATGTGGAAAAAGAGCATGGGTGTAAAACCACAAACAGATAAAAGTAAAAAACAAAGAAGCATAAAGCGCAATGTGCAAAATGAACAAAAAGTCACAATACAGTTAGACATCAAGTAACATGAGAATGAAAGCTAAAAATAATAAAATAAAAAATACTAAACCTGAACAAAGCTGCATTACGGCTGTAAATGGAATTTAAGCTTAACCACTTACAGATACAAAAAGACTAAAAATGGACCTTTTTGAAATAAGCTCTTTCTGTAAGAAGATTAAAAACAACCACAGCAAAGCAAGATGACAGCATGGATTGCTGGAAACAATCACTCAAGTGACATAACTTGATGTAAAACCACCAATCACAATGGGAACCAAACCATCACAACAGTGTAATACGAGATAAAAACACGGAAGAACAAAAGGCAATAAATCGAATGATTTCAAACTGCCTCAGCAGAATCAGAGAGAGCCTGAGAAGAAAGCAAGACACGATATGGCCATAAAAACAAGATGGAAAACAACCACCGAGAGACACAAAGTGGACGCAATGCGACAAAACGGTCACAGACAAACACAGGAAGACAGAAAAGATGAAAATAAACTACATGAAGAAAATAAGCTGAACAAGAAATAAACACAGCAGGTCAAAAACAATAACCACTGAGACAAAATGACCACAAAGAGAAACCAAATCTGCACAAAAACAGCAATCAACCACAAAAAGAGAACAAGAAACACAGCCTGAAATATATATATATATATATATATATATATATATATATATATATATATATATATATATATATATATATATATATATATATATGATGCTTTATGTTTTTACAAAAACACTAATGTAAAAAGGTTGAGACCAAAATCATTGAAACCAAACATTGACAGCAGCTGTTAGCCACAGCAGTTAAAGCTAACCGTTAACGTGGCTAAACCTTTTCTTTTTTAAATTGTCGTCTTAAAAATGAAAAAGAATAAATAAATATTGTTAATAAGTGGCTATAAATAGCTTCAAATCTATGAAAAGCAAGAGTTATTGTAAGTTTTTCAATCATTGACAAGATAGTTTACCCTAATTTAAAACTACCAAAAAGCTAACTAGCTTAGCTTAGTTAACTAGCAAGTTATGCTAGTTTTGAATCATAAAGCTGACCTTCTGAAACTTTTCCCAATATTTTAACAATCTCATAAAAGCTTTATTTATTTAAGATGCTTCCTATGCTAAATATATTTAAGTGGTTGTTTGAGAATTCCATTATTTTTTGTTGTAGGGACTGGCTGCTTTTTTACTTTATTCATCAGTGAGTAGCTAGGCTACATTTACATCTCCAGTTAAAATTAAGTTAAAATGTGTTATAAAAATACACGTTATGTCTTTTTTTTAATCAGAAAATCAGACTTTCTCTGATTTTCAAAGGTTTTAAATTTCAGTTTGGATATTATCTCTCCTCCTGGATCTCAATTAGCATCGTTTTTAGGGCAGTTTAAGACTTGGGATGCAGACATGCTCTAGGAAATAACGCTTTACCCATGTTTAATCAGAACACCACGCTGTTTATTTTCTTTTCTAAATGTTAAATGAAGAAAACCACAGACATATCAATAAATTGTTTTAGAGAAAACTGATTATAAAAATACACTACGTGCGAAAACCTTTGAGGTGTTTCAAAGCGCCCACACTCGGTTTTAATTTCTCCTTAAATGTCGCCACGGCTGACATGTCAGCAGCGAAGCTGTGAGAAGCATAACTAAACAAAGCCCATGGCCAGGCCAGTAGGACTTGCACACCTTATAAGAATTGCAAGCAATGCTCTTTTTTTCATATTTTGTTACATTTAAACCTAAAATTTTAAATGAATTTTAACGTGATTTTATGTGACGGACCAAAGTAGCACAATTGCAAAGTGGGCTGAAACTAAAACGTCTTCAAAATGCATTTTCTCTTACCCTGATACCCCTGATTAAAATCCACTGCTATCAATTACCTTCAGGAATAACTTAACCTATTAAAGAACGGCATGATGTGGACCAAGCAGCAAAGCAGGAATATCAGGGAAGTAGCTGAACAGCACAAATATCAGCGGTGCGCTAATGTGCCGTTTGCCACGGAGCATTTAAGGAGACATGTGGAAAAAGGTGCTCCGGTCTAATGAGACCAAAATGATGCTGTCAGGCCTACGTAGAAACACACGACTCCCACAGTGACAGTGGGTGGCGGCTGCATCATGCTGTGGGGATCCTTTTCTTTGGCGGAACCAGAGAAGATGATCTGAACTGATGGGAAAATGGACGGAGGTAGATCCAGGAAAGTCCTGGAAGGAAACCTGCAGAAAACCTCAGACTGGGACCGAGGTCCACCTTCCAGCAGGAGAATGATATGATATTATGAGATGAGAAGATATTATGTGTTAGAATGGCCTATTCAAAGTCCAGATCTAACTCCAATTCAGACACTGGGGCATGACCTGACCATTTATGTTCACAGATGTTCTCCGCTGAGCTTGAGCTGTTCTACAAAGAAGAATGGGCAAAGCTGGTGGAGAATCCACAATTTTTCACCGTTTTATGACGTTTTGTCACATAAAATACCCATAAAATGCATGAACGCATGGTTATAATATGACCAACCGAGAAGAGGTCTAAGTCTAAGGGCTTTGCCTCCGAGCCAAACTCTGCTCCGGCCTCATCCAGCACAGCCGGCTCATGAGAGGATCCTCCGTTAAGAGGTCTCCTCCAGAATGATTCAGCGGGTGATATAACACCTTAACGTTCCTATATGTGACACCCAGACAGCTATTTATACGCGGGGCCTGACAGCAGCCATCCCACGGCCCTGATAGGGCCCGCCGTCCAGGCTGTCAGCGTGGACCATAGAGACTCCAGCCATGGTGGGAGAGGAGGAGATCAGAGGAACAGGAAGTGTTCCCTCAGCGCCCCCTTCTCTCTGCTCCATCCTCTCTGACCTAATTTCTGCTGCTGATGGAGGCATGCGGGTTCTGGTTTAGCAGAAAGCTTCTACCTCAGTGTTTCCTCACATCCCCCTGCCTTCATCACCCCCTCCTCCTCCTCCTCCTCCTCCTCCTGCTGCAGGTGTGCGTTACACACTCAGACACACTGACAAGCAGTCCCACCCCGTCGCTCAGGTCCAGACTTGACGTTTGCTCTGCAGGTACAACTGAGTTGCGTAAGCAGCTGGGAAGAGGGGGGGGGGGTGCAGAAAATACCCACTCTCACACACACACGCACACACACACACACACACACACACACACACACACACACGCAGCTCCTGGTGACACGTTTAGTTCAGCCATGATGCGCCTTTTTGTTGTTTTTATGGTGTGTTTTTTTTGGGTGACCTGCAAAATAACCACAGTTTCCACGCGCGTGCACGCGAGCGCGCCTCACGCGCACACATTCCGGCAGTGCACTTCCTATCGGCGCGCGCGGCCAGCCGCCGTGATGCAAAGCTGCTGTCGCCACAACATCACGAAATGGCGGAACTCGCTCCTGTTGCCGTTATCATCGCTGTTATTCCCGCCGCGTGCGTGCATCTGTGCGTGCGTGTGCGTGACAGAGAGAGAAAGAGAGAAAGAGAGAGAGAGAGGAGAGGAAGTGCGCGTGTGTGCTTCTGCGTGCACGGGCATCTGATGTCTTTGTGCAAAGTGTCAGCGAGCAGCTTAACATCTGCCCCACATAGTACAGACAAGAGCGGCTCTTATTATGCCGCCTCACGCACGACAGTGCTGGAGAGTGGGTTCACGCACGCACGCACGCACGCGCAGCAGCAGCGGCTCAGGGCGTCATTACATCACGTCCCAATTGTTAAGCAGAAACACCAACAGCAGCAGAGTGATCCACGCGGATATATCTGATCACCGACCTGATTTCCTCAGTCAGTGTCCGCTTCGCACGCGCACAGCTGCACCCCCCCCCCCCACACACACATACACCTCCCACACATCCCTACGCGCACGTGCACACACAGACTGTGGGATTAAAGCACGCGCGTGCACGCCACAGGTCGGGCGGTAGCGGAAAGCGCATTTGGAGACACATCCAGCTCTGTGCTTGGAGAGGAGGGAGAGGATGGAGAGGATGGAGGGAGGAGAGCTGGGGAGAGGGGGGGGACAGGTGTTGCACATGCACGCGCGCACACAGGAAAGGACACCGCGCACACACGCACGCGCACAGAGGGAGACATTTACCCGTAGTGCAGACAGGTCTATCTCATCCAGACTCCGCGCAGGGGAGTCGCTCGCCATGGTTCCGTCGGTAGAAGCGCGGCTCAAGATGGAAGCTTCCTCAACGACCATCGACCGGGAGGTGCAGCAGGATGAAGACTCAGTCCTCTAGGACGGGCCTGAGCGCCGAACCCCCCCTACCCATCCCCAAGAAGATCCCCGAAAAATCCCGCTGAAGGCGACGCCGAGCGGAGGAATGAGCGCTCCGGGAGGCGGAGGAGCCGCGGAGCCGAGAGGAAGAGGCGGAGGAGGAGCGCAGCGGGGAGGCGGTGTGCGCGCAGCTCCAGGTGCTACATGCTGCTCGGAGCGCCCGTCCTACATGCCTTCATCCCGAAGCGGGGCCGTGGAGGACAGGTGCGCGCAGGAGAAGCGGCCGAGGCGCACTGAGGAAGAGCAGCGGAGTCCGTCCGTGCGTGCGTGAAGCTGCGCGCTTCCCGGGAGTGGCCTGAGAGGAGGCTGCGCTTCACACAGAGACGCCCACAACGACACAGAGCGCACACCTCCACGGAGAGGGGCCGGAATCACGCAGCTGCATCACATCTCCTCACTCAAACCCGAACACATGACGATAAAACTCATGATTAATCCACACATTCACCGCCAGCCAGCGCTGAGCAGAGGCTGGGGGGGGGGGGGCTGGGGGACCCGGAGGGCCCCCGCCCTGCCCTTTCTGTTCCAAGTGGCAAAATGGCTTTTCTAAAAGCCTCCCGGGACATTTCCACACCTCATTTATGTCTTAACGCGGCATCAAAGAGACACTTAGACGGGAACATTAGTGCCCTGCCAGCCTGGCCTCTGTAGGCGCCTCTCATCTCCAGACGCGCCAGATTGCTCCAAAAATAGATCTTACAAAATATTTGATTCACTCTAAAAAATCCCATCTTTCAAATGAAAGATACAACAAATACAACATAAACTAACTACCGCCAGCAACACTGATACTAAAACTAACAATACAAGCAACTATATTAACATTGACAGTTTAGTCACATTAACTAAAATGTGTTATTATCCAAACATGCAGTAATAACTGGTTAATTAATGAAAACACTGGTAGTAATCTTAGTTAACATGCGTGCTATTATTATTGCAATCATTTATGTATTATGGAATAATTCTTATTAGAGGGGAGTGGCGGACTAAGCATTCTGGGAAGGCTGCAAGTCCTCGGTTCGAATCCCACAGCTTGCCACTCTGGGTCCCTGAGCCAAAACACTGGGCCCCAGATCGGTCCACGGGGGTCGCCCACCGCTCCGTGGGAGACGGGTTACATGCAGGAGACACATTTCACCGGCAAATATAAAGTTGCAATGAGAAATAAAGAAAGAAAATAAAGAAATAATGAAAGAAAAAGAAATAATGAATGAAAATAAAGAAAGAAAATAAAGAAATAATGAAAGAAATAATGAAAAGAAAAGAAACAAAGAAAGAAAATAAAGAAATAATAAAACAAAAGAAAGAAATAATGAAAGAAACTGTGAAAAGAAAAGAAATAATGAAATAAAATAAAGAAATGTCTCCTGTTCTGTGTGAGCTTTGGGCCCAGCTCCATGTTTCTGCGGTGAAACTTTCCAGGTGTGTGAAGACTAAATGTGTCAGAACATGCTTGTGATTTCCACGCCCCGCTGCTGCTGCTGCTGCTGCTGCTGCTCACAGATCCTCACACAGAGAAGCTTCAGCCTGAGGGACACACCCTAAATCCGCCCTGAGGACGTCAGCTTCAGACCTGCACACAAAGCCAGAGCTGTCACCGCGCACAGGCTGGGGTCCACAGCGGCTTCTCTGATCTTCCAGAACCAAACAACAACTCGCTCTTTCTGTTTTGCTGTAAAGAAACGTTAGAAGTGATGAAACAGAGCAACAAAGAGACGCCTTCTCTCCAGAAAACCACCTCTGCCCAACAGGTCTGGATCAGTGAGGAGTTAACCTTCACTCATCAGAAGCTTTGATCATCCATCTAATCTGTTCCTTCTCTCACAACACACACCTTCACTGATGCATGGTTCAGTTTCCTCTAGCAGGTTAACCCCCCCCCTGTCACAGTGAGGAAGACTTCAGGATGTCCAACAGGGTCCAGCACTGCTGCCACCGGTGCAGAGCTTAAACATCAGAAATTGGAGAGAAGCTGATGTCGGGGCACCATGCTGCAAAACAAACGTGATTCAGCAGATCAAAAGGATTTTTTTCTCACATAAATATTAAAATTTAGACTAAACCGCTGTTAGATCTGCCCCTGCCTGCACTGCTGAAGGGTTCCTCCCTCCAATCCAGCAGCTAACGGCCCAATCAGCGGGACAGCCAGGGAGAAATCAGCCTGTTTGTGAGGGATTAGTGGCAGGCTGCCCTCAGTTTCTCAGAGAAGTCATGTTGGGGCAGGTGAAGCAGCTCTTCACGATCAAAACAAGTCTCTGTTTGTGCTGGTCTGTGGAGATAAGGCCCACCTGGAACTCATCGCTGTGCAACATGCTGTTAACCTCAGAGATATCATGAAACCCTGATTCAGACACAGATGTGTTCATGGTCTCTTTGCTCCACAGTAAACTCAAACTGGTCCAAAAAAAAGGTTAAAAAAAAAATAAAACATCTGGACTCCTAACCTCAAACTGCTAAGAGTTAAATCACGTTTATTTGGCTCCACCTAGAGGCAGAGCTGAAAACTGCAGGATGGAGTGAATAATTCAGTGGAATGGGAGTTTTTTTCTGAATGGACGGGCCAACAGTGGCACAATCTAAAGAAATAAAACATTATATTCTGATATTATGGTGTTATTACTGAGGTACCATAGCACAACGTTTATATATACAGTATTTATACATGTTTTAAACAAAACTGACCTCTGTGAGAGTTCCAGGACCACAATTTGTGTGGGGGAACCAAACCAAGAAACCACTTGATGATCTTCTAAACCTTTGGAAAAGATTCAGTGGATGAACAAGATGAAACTGAACCTTTTTTGGTAAATGTGGTGTAAAACTCACATCTTTTCAGAAAAGAACATCTTACCAACAGGCATGGTGGTGGTAGAGGGATGGTCTGTGGCTGCTTGCTGCTTCAGGACCTGGATGACTGGGACTAAGGCTCCAACCAGAATACCCTTATAGATCCAGGACTCTTTAGCCAAAATGGAAGTGCGTCAGCGGTCACCAGGATCAGAGTGTCTGAATAGTGCAGTTAGAAAGGAAGGAGGTAGGAAAAGGAGCCTTCATGCTTCCTCCTGCAGCTAGGTTAGCCTAGGAACCGCGTGACGTCTCTTACCGGCACTAAGAACCCTTTAAGGCAGGGGTGTCAAACTAATTTCTATATGGGGCCACTTTGGTGTCATGAAGTCATTAAAAGGGCCGCTTGCATGTGTAGAGACGATACTTTTAATTTCATAATTTCATTCCAGTTCACACAGTAGTATAAAAAATGCACAGTAACATAAAAGTAGCACCCTTAGGCCCAGTTTATACAGTTTATCTGCAAAAAAAAGTTGATATTGGGGTGAGTTACACTTACAGGAGGCACAGTTTTAGCCACTTTATACACTTTAAAAGGATATATGCCTTTTTTTTTGGCTCTCGAGGGCCGGATAATTTACCTTGACGGGCCAGATTTGGCCCGCGGGCCTTGAGTTTGACACCTGTGCTTTAAGGTATCCCACAATTCTTTGCATGTCATGAAGTATCTGCATAGCCCACCTCACAGAAATCAAAGAAAATGTCCAGAGAGAAGAGAGCAGCACTTTGTAGTTCATGTCCAGAAGGCTGTAGGCCTGGATCTGACTCCATCCTCCATGTTTCCGTCACTAATGACGTCAGAGTTAAAGTCTGGAATCAGCTCAGCAGCTGAAGCTCCTTTCCTCCCTGATGGAGTTTTGTTCACCCATAAAAGGTCAAGGGTAAGGAGGTGGGAGGTGTTATTTAAGGTGTTCTGATAAAATCCATGAATTCTGCCGTCTGGCTGATCTTAGGCGTTTGAGTTCTGGGGTTTATTTTCGTTTCTGTTTTCCCCTGTTTATATTTTCTAGTTGCTGCCATTTTAGCTCATTTGTGGATCTGTTCATTACAATTTTCCCCTCAGCTTACCTGTCATTAGTCTCACCTGCCCCTCATCTCCACCTGATGCCTCCACCGTCTTTCTCCACACACCCCTCTGTTTTTAAGCTCCCTGGTTTTCACGACTCATCGCTTCTACCGTTGACTTTGTTCTCCCATGAGTGGTTACCCCATCGTTTGTTCTCCTGGTTTCTGTCTCTGCTCTGTTCCTCAGGCCTGCCATAAGTTTTTATTTAATTTTTAAAACCCAACATCTACCAGTTTGTGAGTCCTTCCTAAAACAAAACATGATACAATGACTACAAGCATATCGGCAAGTTCACCTCTGAATGGCTCTGAAAAGACGGAGCAAATATGCAAAGCGGGTTGTGGTGCGGCCTAGTTAAAGTCTGGACTAAGATTGCATTGAGGGCCTGTGACACAAACATAAAAGGACCATTCATCAGAGAAAACCCTGCAGTGTCTCTTAAAACGATTCTGCAAAGCAAAATGTCAGACTCATCACCAGTTATCAGAAACATTTGATGCCTGCTATTACTGCCACAATGGAATAAGTTTAGGGGGCAATTACTTTTCACATAGGTATAAGTTAATTAATTAGATAATTATTTGAAAAATGTTTTTGTCTGATATTTTTTGCCCCACCAATGATGAAAACTACAGACCTCTCTCATCTTTCCAAGTAAGAGAACCTGCACAATCAGAAGCTAAATACCAAACTTGGTGCAAACTAAACACTTCTTTGGCTTACACTACAAAAATTAAGTAAAAGTAAGTTAAATTGTCTTCAACTGAGTGTATTTCTCCTTGATTTGAGCAGGTAAGCAAGATTATCTGCCGATGGAATGAGTATTTTGACCCCTAAGATGATTAGCTCTACTGCACCTACAATAAGATGATGGAAATGAGTTGTTCCTGTTTTAAGTGCAAACATCTTATTCCATTGGCAGATTATTTAAACGTGTCTGCTCAAATCAAGGACAAATACACTCATTTCAAGAATATTTGACCTACTTATAGTTCCTTTTTTGCAATGCACTGCACACGTCTGCGGCGGGTAAATGTGCGGCAGAAAAACTTTGCTATTCAAAGTGACTTCAAGATTCAACAAGCTGGCAGCTATATTCTACCTGCAGAAAGGTTTGAAAACTGCATTTTGAATTTACATTTATTTTTCCTCTGTTGCTAAAATCTCTTTGATCAATTGCAAAACACATAAGTTCAACAACAACAAAAATATGTAAGAAATGTGTACGGATGTACAGTACATACTTTTTAAACAGTGTTGTACACAAAGGTTTATTTTTTAATGCAAAAACAGACACTGGGGGTGCGTCAGATATCCGTTCCTTCAGCCTCTGATTAGAATAAACAGATCTGAAGCATAAAGTGAAGAAATGGGAAACCCAAAGTTTAATGCCATCAATCCCTCATTTATTTAGTTCACCAGAGCAATACATGAAGTGACACTGGAGATCACAGTCTGTGCAAAATAAGTGCATTTCTATAGCAACAAAGAAATAAGAGGTGAACAGAGAAAGATGAAAGACAGACGAGCGCTTCAGGGCGTCCGCAGAAACTCCAGAGAATCTCTTCTGCAAGGTTTGGTTTGTGCAAAGATACAAAAAGTCATGCTTTTAATGACAAACATGAACGGAGAAGCACTGGAGCAGGAGGTAGAGAAGGTAAATGAACCGTTACAGCTTCAGGCTGAGGCAGGCACAGAGTTTAGCTTCAATCGTGGCTTTAAGGAGACCTCTGAGGGTTCATGCTGGGATTTAAAGGCAACATGCTGGCGTCATGCTGTCCGCCACGCGGCTCCTTTTTTAAATAAAACATCCAGCTTCATGCAGGTAAACAGGCCAATACATACAAAGACCACCGCTGCATTCAATAGGTATGAATCAGAAATATAAATAAAATTTAAATCTAAAAAAAAGCTAAATCCTTGCAGTTATTTTTAACATGCAGGACCAGAAAGTTAAATAAACGTTTAAATTTAAACTTAAAATGCCTTACATGATGAAAAAAAAAAAAAAAAAATGTTTAACTGAATCAGTTTCAACTTTTGCACAATTTTTTATTCATTTTTCAGCATCTTTTTCAGGACAGATGGTTGAAACCGCCTGTGGTTTGTTGCCAAACAGGCGCTGCATTTATAGCAGCGATCGTTATTTATATTATAATAATTAAACCAACAAATCCTTTCTGGAGAAAACGTTGACCGAAGAAGAATTAATGCCGATATTTTCATACAGTCGTCTCCTTTATTGGCAGCAGGAGAAACCAGCTTACACAGCTTCTTTGTGTAGTAAAAATAAAACATGTCTGATGCCAACTAGAGTTAAAAAAAACCCCAAAAACCCGAATATAGAGGAGCCTGCAGTGTCACACTTCATTTTGGTGAAGCAGAAACAAAAAGCGTTACAGGTTCATGTCATGTGACGTCTCCAATCCCCAATAAATAAACAGAAACTGCGCCCCCCCACCCCACCCAAAAAAATAAAAAACAACAGAAATATAACAGAATCTCGTTAAATTGTAATTGTGATTTAGCTCGTTCTGCCACCTAGTGGACAAAAGTATAACTGCAGTTTAAAAAAAAACACTTAACTCTAATCATCCAATATAAACTTATAATTATGACATCGGCTGCAAAAGGCTCCAGTTTCTGACGCAGCACTGGACTCATCATCCAGCACAACAGTAAAAAAAATGAATCTGATCCTGGATCAGGGTGTTTTTGTCTTGGAGGCAAATTGTTGATTCATTTTGAGATGGGGGAAAAAAATGGACTGAAATTTGAGAGATTAATTTGTAGAATAATCTTTACGCAGAAGTGCCAGATCACAGAATACAGAAGAAGTCATTTAAGGCGTAATACACAGTCGGTGGAATGTAAATGGGTCTGCATTGGCTCGGATGGTTTTTGGCACTTTTAATTTCTTATGTGACGTAATTACAGTGAAAGACGAGTCAAGGCTGAGCTGCTCCTTCATCTTCATCGCTGCTCTGTTTTTATCCATTTAGTGTCTTTTTAGAGCAAAAGGAGCAGCGTTTCCCAGCTCTGGATGTTGCATAGTGTTAGCAGGAGGAGAAAATGGAGATTACAGAGTCTTAGCTTGGTGCTGAAGGGTCAGCAGGAGGAGAGATGAACAGTCCATATCCAACCCGGATGAAGGAGGAAGCAGACTTTCAGGCATCGTGGAGCTTAACGCTCCGTCTGCTGGTCAAAGTGTGAGAAGTTTTACACCTGAAGCCACGTTGGAGGAGGTTCTACCTGCAAACTGACAACCTGATTTATAGTTTGAACAAAAGATAAACGTGTTTTTCCTCTGACGCTAAATAAAAAGACATCTGTAAGTTTTCATGATGAGATAATTAATTAAACGACCCTATTTATATAGAAAAATACATGAAATTGAGAGTTTTTTCTTTTCTTGGCCTCACCGACCCTGGTTGGAGAAAATCAGGCGTCTGGTCGGTTCAACTTCTTTCACTGGATGGATTTTTGTTCCTCGGCATAGAATTAGATGTAGAGAAACGGTCGGTTGCAGGAACGGTAGTGTGATTCAGCCCTGGGTCGAGCCTTGCAGGCGCTGTAGCTAAACTCCTGATCCTCTAAATGCTTCTGCAGGTTTTTCCCACCGCTGTGTCTCCGTCTTTGGCACCGCTGCTACCCATCAACCCTTCAGCGTCTCAGATTAACTGTTGATTTGATGATCTTCAAGGTCGTCGTCAGACTGGACCTCAGGCAGGATTAGTGTTAAACAAGCACATGTGAAGCCAGCTGACTGCTGCCGTCATCTGATTCCAGCCTGAACTACAGGTTTCAGTCAGCGTGAAGAACCGTTTTCCCCCCGGTAAAAGTCTTTTTCTACAGAAGGACCTCCAACATGGCGTCAGGGAGAGTCAGATCGGCCACCAGGCGGCTCAGGTCCAGACCTCCATGGGAACCATGGCCTCCTTGCTGCCGATGGGAGGCAGGAGGTTCTGCTCGCTCAGGAACTGGAGAGGGAACTGGACCAGGAAGCCGCGGATCTTCTTCAGCTCCTCCCGGGCCTGAGCCGGGTCCTCCTTGGCCAGACCCGGCTTGGCCAGGAAGCCCTCCAGCTCCGAGATGTTCCGCACGTCGCTGGACGGCAGACAGCGGAAAACCTGGAGGAGTCGGAGAGAAAGAGCAGAGTTGGTCATGTGAACACGTCTGCGGTGGCTAAACACACAGAGATATATATATATATATATATATATATATATACGTAGACACCTCATTGAACACAAGTTTACATGTCAACGTCACCGCCATGTTGTATGTGGCAGAAAGTAGTTAACGTCTATGTTCCCTGTGTATATGTTTTAAGTATTTAGATATCGATAGATAGATAGATAGATCGATAGGTATATGTGAATGTGTTATGAATATTCAAATCAATTGGTTAAATCTAAACATTGTGGTCTTATTATTTCATAAAACCACGTGAACCTTTTAAGATCTGGTATAGAAACAGATTAGCAACAGACTTTTTGGGGGAGTATTAACGAGATAAAATTGCTAATTTGAGAAAAAAGTCATAGGAGAATAATGTTAAAAAAAGACAAAAGTGGTAATGTCATGAGAAAAACGTCATATTATGAGAATTAAGGGGGAACATTTCCAGAATAATCACAGTTTTCAGAACTATTTCAGTCCTGGATTAATAGGGCCAGGTTAGATTATTATAATTATTTTTATTCATTACAAGAATAAATTCAGGAGAATGAAGCTAAAGGGATACAAAAATAAACTTGTAATATTACAAAAGTAAAATACTATGAATACAAAGTATATTCAGAGATTAAAGTCCCTCTGATACTGTTTAAGTGACTGAGTCTATCAGCAGATTTGCCACATCCAACATGGCGGACGCTCTGACGCATCGCAGCATAGGCAGAACCCGCCCAACGACGCGTCTACGTTTATGATGTCTAAGGCTGAAGACGCAGCTGGGTTAGAAATAACACCGGACCAACAGACCCGATCAGTTCCAGGAGAACTTCTACCGGGTAGAACGTTTATTGGGATGTGCAGCAGACTAACAGAACCGCCAGACCCGACGGTCCTGAATGGTTCCATAAAGAGCTGCTCTGCTAAAATCATCCTAAATGCCTTAAAATGGACCAGAACCAGAAGAATGTGGAATAAAACAGTAACTGCCATTTTAATGGACCAAAGGTTCTGGGTTCTTGTCTGGTTCTGCCTGGTTAGAAACATCTGGTGAGTCTCTGAACCCAGAACCAGAAGCTTTCAGAACCTCCAGAGCAAAAAGCTGCAGGTGAGAGATGTTCCAGCAGCAGAGACTGACCTTCTGGTAGATGGAGTCGTTGCGGGCGGCGCTGGTCATCCAGGTCTCCTTGTAGAACTGCTCGCTGATTGGGTCGGACACGTCGATGGACGGGTCGGTGTTGGCGCCGAGGATCATCCTGAGCCAAGATCAGGAGGTTCAGACACAGAGACACTGAAACATGGGCAGCTTTGCACAAGAACACCTGCAGAGGTCTTAATGAGGAGATAAATGCTTCTTGTCTGAGCACGGAGACATGTTTCTGTTTTATTCATTTTTTACAATAACTGTTCTCCTCAGATGCATCGTAGTCGTGCTGCTTTAAATATTTTATTCTGCTCCTTTAGTTATTTAAACATGAAATCTGCCCCTTATTTCTCCTGTTTGTGATTTAAACCGTTTGCGGCTACCTGAAGCACTCCAGGCGCAGCTGCAGGGCGAACTTCCCGGCGCTGTACGGCTGCCCGTCCATGACGGCGTCCACCGTCTCCGAGTCCTCCACGATCACCGCCACCTCGCTGTCCCGCTTCCCCAGCATGCTGCGGTCGTTGATGTTGGCAGAACCTGCGGTGAGAGCGGGAACGGAGGTGAGGGCCACGTTTCCTTACCTGACTCCGCCAGATAGATTTGCTCCGCATATCCATCTGGAAACCTTCCGTTGAAGTAATTTTGGGAAGGGGCGAAAATACTGGTTAGCTGATTGGCCTATGTTGGTGATAGACGGGCCAAATAAACCAATCAGATTCGTCGTCACTCTGTTACGAGCGACGACGAAAACACAACCACAAGCCAAGCTACTCTTGCTGCTGCAGGTAAAGGCTCGTTAGCTCAGCAGAGAAACACTCTGTAATGCCGATAAAACTTGCTCGATAGCCACGCTAACACTAGTTTCATCGGCTGAAGCCGCCATGTTCTTTAGACTGAACTGTCGCTCCTCGTTGCGTCACACCTCAACCCGCCTCAAAGCCAACGCTGATTGGACGTTCGTTTGGTGAACGGCTCCAAATTTTCTTTAACGGAGAGTAGCCAGACTGATCTGCGAGTGAAACCTTGAAAGCTCGCGAGATCAGGGTGGTCTCACGAGGCTACACGTTTCCCCCGCCGTCTTTAAAACGTCCTCCGCCGCGGACGGAGGCGGGCGCTTACCGATGATGACGGTGTTGTCGTCGGCGATGAGCATCTTGCTGTGGACGTAGATGAGCTCGGTGACCAGCTTGCCCTCCAGCTCGGCGTGGGTCCGCAGGCCGGCGAAGGAGATGTAGTTGATCCACTGGCCTCCCACTGGAAGGCAAAAAGCAGACGCCGTCAGAGCCGCCGCTCGCCTCAGCCAATCAGCCGCCAGCGCTGGACCACTTACTCTCGTTAATCAGCTGGGAGATGATGGAGCGGTCTCCTTTGTTCATGGTCCTGTGGAGATAGAAGGCGGGAGAGCAGCGTGAGCAGCAGAACCAGAACCAGAACCAGAACCAGAACCGGCTGCTGGGTCTGTGCTGCAGGAGATCTGACCTGTAGTTGAAGTGCATCACGGCCTGGATGGCGCTGCCGCCGCCGGTGTTGATGTCGCCTTCGAAGCCGGGCAGCAGAGGCGTCACCACGTACACACGGTACTTCTTCCCCTCCCTAAGAAACACACACAACTAAACATTAACGACATGATGAGCAGATTAAACGGTTGTTTTTCTGTTTTGTTCAGTTAAAGTCCAGGAGCTCTAAGTCAGGATGTTCTTAATTCAATTCAATTTCAAATAAATTTTATTTATATAGCGCCAATTCATGAAACATGTCATCTCAAGGTTCTTTCCAAAGTCAGACTCCATCAGATCCTCCAGGTTGGTGAGAAAGTTTCCTCTCTAAGGAAACCCAGCAGGTTGCATCAAGTCTCTCCAAGCAGCATTCACTCCTCCTGAAAGAGCGTAGAGCCACAGTGGACAGTCGTCTGCATTGTTGATGGCTTTGCAGCAATCCCTCATACTGAACATGCATGAAGCGACAGTGGAGAGGAAAACTCCCCTTTAACAGGGAGGAGAACCTCCAGCAGAACCAGAACCAGGCTCAGTGTGAACGCTCATCTGCCTCCACCCACTGGGGCTTAGAGAAGACAGAGCAGAGACACAGAAAGCTCAGAAGCTCACATTGACCCAGGAGTACTTTCTATGTTAGAGAAGACAGAGCAGAGACACAGAAAGCTCAGAAGCTCACATTGACCCAGGAGTACTTTCTATGTTAGAGAAGACAGAGCAGAGACACAGAAAGCTCAGAAGCTCACATTGACCCAGGAGTACTTTCTATGTTAGAGAAGACAGAGCAGAGACACAGAAAGCTCAGAAGCTCACATTGACCCAGAAGAACTTTCTATGTTAGAGAAGACAGAGCAGAGACGCAGAAAGCTCAGAAGCTCACATTGACCCAGGAGTACTTTCTATGTTAGAGAAGACAGAGCAGAGACACAGAAAGCTCAGAAGCTCACATTGACCCAGGAGTACTTTCTATGGTAGAGAAGACAGAGCAGAGACACAGAAAGCACAGAAGCTCACATTGACCCAGGAGTACTTTCTATGTTAGAGAAGACAGAGCAGAGACACAGAAAGCACAGAAGCTCACATTGACCCAGGAGTACTTTCTATGTTAGAGAAGACAGAGCAGAGACACAGAAAGCACAGAAGCTCACATTGACCCAGGAGTACTTTCTATGTTAGAGAAGACAGAGCAGAGACACAGAAAGCTCAGAAGCTCACATTGACCCAGGAGTACTTTCTATGGTAGAGAAGACAGAGCAGAGACACAGAAAGCTCAGAAGCTCACATTGAATTTCTATCTACACTTTGACTAGGCCAATCTAATAGATCTACATCAGGGGCATCAAACTAATTTCTATATGGGGCCTCTTTGGCATCATGAAGTCATTTAAAGGGCCGGTTGCTCCTGTATGGATGATACTTTTGATTTCATTTCAGTTCAGTTCATATAGAAGCATAAAAAATGCAAAGTAACAAAAGTAGAACCTTTGGTCCAGTTTATACAGTTTATCTGCTAAATAAGTTGATATCTGGGTGAGTTACACTTTAAACTCATCATTCTGCATCACTTTTACTCTTTCTGGACATTTCTTGGTTGTTTTAATGTGTTGTGGGAAAACTGACATCTAGTGGCAGGATGCCGTTACTACATAGTTAAAAAAAAATCAACATTCACTACAGGAGGCTCAGTTTTAGCCACTTTAAAAGGATATATGCCTCTACTTTATGACATGAAATGCCTTTTTTGGCTCTGCAGGGCCGGATAAATTGCTTTGACGGGCCAGATTCAGTCCACAGGCCTCGAGTTTGACACATATGCTCTACATGCTTCAATCTAAACTATTGCAATGATTGTTTTAGGTTATCTGCCTGTCAGTGTCAGCCTTCTTAATAAGGGGACCTGATAGGCCCAGATACACACTCTAGTAGCCTGGGTTTCTATCCTGCTGGCATAATTTTTCTACGCTGGCTGCAAAACAAATCGCCTTGAAGTTCATCCTGACCTTGACCTCATCATCCCTCATCTCGTTTAGAGAAGCAGCCCCACAGAACGATGCCGCCGCCATGTTTCACATTAATGACGCGGCACTCAGGGCGAGGTGGTGTTGCAGATCAGAAAGATTAATTTTATCCGACGCCTCTCCAGTGTCTGTCTCTCCATCGTCTGTGTAAGACAATGGTGCTGCTTTCTCCCTGCCTGTATTCACTAAAGCCCAGATTTAAAGAGCCCACGGTCAACTCCTGCTGACGTTTTGTGATCGCTTTATTGAACCGGTGTTAACTTTATCCGCCAGTCTGGGCTCTTAACCTGGACTGGACAAGGCGAGGTCAGTCAGAAGAGCCAGAACCATCTGATTTAGGCCTCCTGCTGCACTAAGAGTTTAAGCTGCTTCCCCGTTAAATTCATTTCTAACTGAACTTTCCTACACGCTCAGAAGATGCATTAACACCAAAGAAAACAGAATCTAAATTCTCACGCTCCATTTAAATAAAACGACCCGCCTATTTGTCTCCTCAGGTAGATGTTTTTTTACACTTTGGATTAATTTATATGTCGTCTTAGCAAAAAGATAAACGCACACGTAGAATAAAAAAAACAAAAAGCTTTACATGGTTTTATTGTAAAGAAAAGAGAAGAGCTAAAGTTCTGGTTGAACTGCAGCTTCCCCGTCATCAGGGGGAGAAATTACAGCTTTTATGGCCAAAGTTCTAACATCTGTTCATCTTTATTGCTCATTATTTGGGAGGTTTTATTACTTTCACAATAACAATGTTATCATTAACTGTCCCTCTTACTTCACCTGTTCGCTCTGCTCAGCTTCCCTTTATAATTCAGCTGATGTCCCAATGCACGATCGTTAAAATCGGCTCCGTTCAAGCAAAGCAAAACCTTCTAAGCTGGAAGACCCCACATCGACCGCTATTCGCCTATGTGTGCTGACGTGATGTGGGGCCGCCATCTTGAAGAGGTCGACAGCTCGGCTCAGTGTATTGTGTTTAGCAGGAGCAGAGAACAGTCAGCGCTTTAATTAACGCAAAACCGCCCGAATACTTAATGGACTCTCTTTTTTTTGTTGTTGTTGCAAACCTTAAACATACAGCTATCATTTATAAAGATACATTGTTCACTGTAATGAAATATTTTAAGCTAGGTTAACTGTGATATGACATTGCAATGGATAAATACATTTCAAACCAGCCCCTCATCTATCCATAAAAATAAGTCATGGGAGTACATTTTTATTTCTCAACAGCTTTCGATTGATTGATCGATCGATGTTTTACATTCCATGTTTTCCTTATTTATTTATTTAGCCATCATTTACCAAGGAAAGTCCCACATAGGTTATTTTATATCTTATGATTATGTATAGCACTTTGGTCCTGTGGGTGTTTAAATGCTTTATATATAAAATTGGTATGGTATAATAATCTCTTTTCCAAGGGAGTCCTGTACTTGTCTTGGACTTAATGTCACAGCTTTGAGTCTCTTACTACCTTACTTCAACAACAGCTTTTATTTTGATGCATATCTGTTGATAATGCATGAAAAGCTTCTGAAATTGTGACTCAGCTTTAAAAACTATTCCTGTCAGACGTTTTACTATCTGCATATAGCGCTGTATATGAGACATCAGAGGGATCATGTTTTGAACTATATATAAAATGAATGTTATAACAGCAATATTTGTTTTACTTCTACAGTTTTATCACTTCATCTAAAAAATGTTAGGGGATAACTGAAAACTTTATATAAATAAAATAAAAATCTTAGCCCTGATAGCCTGACATACACTAGCTAACCTTTAACACTTATTGCTTCACATCATGTCAACCTTTTTAACCAAATCTGACACTTTAGTCAAAATGTATTTCCATGAAGTCTGCTCACACACCAAGGTCCAAAAAAACTCAAAACTGAGCTGGTTTGTGTGTTTAGGGCCATTTTGTTTTTCTTTGTATCCAGGATGTGATAAGATGAGGTCCATGGTTACTGAACTGAGAAGATGAGGAAACTCCAAGTAAAACAATGACCGTTCTAAAGAACTGCTGTTAGATAAGCTTAAATACACACAGCAGCGACAGGTTTGTGTACAATGGGGGCAATAAAAGCAGATAAGCTGACGGTTTGTGTTTTACCTGTAAGCCTTGATGATGCGTTCTGCTATAGCGTCTCCTATCCTGTTCTGGACTAGCTTGCCTTCTGCACAGCTGATGAAGAACTGATTCTGTAACAAAACATAGATCAGTTACAGTTTTCATCCTTGATGCTTTCAGATCACATTCACAACCTGCACTGTCTGGGTTTCAAAGTAATAAAACGGCATTGTCAGCGTTTGGTAGCCATAAACCCGACGATCACAGTAAAATCTTCCAATGCTGTAAAATTACTCCAAAGCTGTTGTCATGCTGCCGTATTGAAAAAAGTGTGTTATGTGCAAATGAAGGAAGCTTTCTGAAACTTGAAGTCCCGTTCATGTGTTTGAGAAATGTGCCACTTTTGATGTTCCCCTGTTCCAAATAAGTCACGTGTTTTGGGACAAAGAGTTTAGAATTGGCAGTTTTGTGCTGCGTCAGGATCCAGTACGTAATATTTGCCAAGCCATTATTGTCCAGTTAAATTTTTTTGATATTTAAGAACAATAAGTCAACTGAAAATAAAATGTTATTGCTGTAAGAGTGCCCCCGAGTGGTCAGAGAAGGTAGCTCATGCTGATCATCACATGTCTTAAGCATCCAGCATGTGGATGTGAGTGAAGCATTTGTAAAGCATACGGTGACATTAAGTAATATTACTGGGTCTGGTGCAATCTTTAAGTCATAGTTAGGTCAATTCTATGGCAGTGGTACAGAATATATTACAGCTAAGAGCTCATGCACTAATAAACAGTGGTCAAACTTTGCAATCAATTGTGTATAATGTGTAGTAAGTCAATGCCAGAGCCTAATTATCCTACGGCATCGTCTTTTTATACTTCTCTCTAAAAGTCCTATCGGCTCATAACAAATACCTCAATGTAAATGAAGTGCTGGCTATTCTCGATGGCGTGGACATAAGCGTTGTGGATGGACTCTTCATGGTATTTGATGCCAGCAGACCAGTCTGAGGCAGAGCGAAGGACCTGAGGAAAAGTGGAGGAATCTTTAAATGAGCAATAAATAAATAAAACATATGGAGCATTTAATTCATGAGCGAAAAATGGAGGAAACATAGTCCTTAGTAAAATGCTAAAATCTTCTAAGCAACTACAAAACAATACTTTACATTTGTTGCAAATAGGCACCAGATCAAATCACACTGCAAGTATAAATGAGTACAGATATAGAATAAATGTACTATTAAATAAATTACTTTAGTAGATGATGTATGATAGATGGATAATAGAATAGAATAAAAAAAACTTATTTCTTTGGGGTCTAATTTGCTGTTCAATTTCATACAAAATACAACATCTTGCACCCTTTCCCTAAAAGCCACGACAAACCATAAAATTTACAGCTAAGCTCAAATAATTTGGTTTGAGCTTGGTTTATATTCATCACAACAATAACATTTGCCTGGAAGTGAACACAAAATATCAATGGGTTCAGCTCCCAATACAAAGCCTTGAGGGACACCAAAAGAAAGTAAAGATGGAAAAATAATCCTTCCAAATTTGACCATTACTTATTAACCAAATGCAACTGTCTTTTTTATTAAAGATTATTTGCATAAACTAACTCGGAAATTAAACAAGAGGAAAAACAATTATTCATTGTGACACTGATAATGTTTTACGTGTTTAGAAAAATAAAATAATTTTCATTACATCAAAGCTTTTGGTTAATAGAAAGCAAAAATTACAATAACTGCATACAAACCTGCACTTTTGTACGAATGCAGTTGGGAACCTGGTATCTCAGCTCTCCGGCTGTGGTGTGCGACTTGGGCAACAGATATGGATACGATAAACCACGGTACCTTGGCTTCATGATCTAGTATAGAGGGGGAAAAATCCAGGATTATAAAGAATAAAGAGATTTTGATAAAAACCTACTAAATAGAAACACCTCTCTCTAAAAATGGTTAATTACTAAAAGAACACTAAATAGCAATCAAAGTCCAAAGAAACATTTTAAATGCCTTCAGAAACGATGAAGAGCTACTGATGAAAAACTTTTTAAGAAAAATTACAAAATAAATCTGGATCACTGGTAGGACAATAAAAGACTTGAACAAGGACAAAGTTAAAATATTGAAGTAAGACTAAAATCTAAAAGCCATGAAGTGTGGCATCAAAATCGGTGATGCCACAAAATAAATACATGGCATGCAAGGATTAAATTGGGTTCTCTCTTTTCCATTCCTCCAACGTCAAAGAGTTATTTGCATTTAGTTGAATAATTTATTGTCCCTACAAATACTAAACCCGTTAAACTTAAATCTAACCTTGGTGAAATTCCACCGCTGGATAAAGTGTCGAGCCACATCTCGCGCCGCCTTCCCGTGAACTACAGAAGAGATGTCATGCCAAGGCATTCTGGGAGTGGTATGTCGGTCAATGAAATCTAAAAGAGATGGAAAAAGTGCAAATAAGAACAGGCAAGTGAAGAAAATGAATCCTGTTCAACACAGAGGAACGCTTACCATCAAAAGGTTTGTCTAGCTGTATCCAGTCCTTGTGCACAAAGTTGCAGTAGTCTTTGCCATGCCAGAACCTCGTGTCTCCAAACAGATCTCCAACACCTGTATGAAGACTTCGTACAGAGTGGCTCCCTAAAACAAAGATACAGGATTTATAAATATTTACAATACCCATTACAGTTCTTTTTCAAACCAATAGACTCAAAGTTACCAGCAGTCATTAGAGAAGCATCATTATGATCAGGAACGACAGCTTTTAGGAAACTATTTTTGTTAGAAATACTCAGACTATTAGTTTTTGCAGAATGGGAAAAGAGAAGCAATAAAAAACTAAAAAGAAGTAAAGCAGTTTCCAAACCCATTTATGAGTCGTCAGCAGGTCTGTGCCTATGTGGTTCCTGCTGTTTAAGATTTGCTTGCTTTTAGATTTTTCCCATAGATGTAAATAAAACATATAAAACACCATACAGTAAAACTGGCTTGTGAAACTCTACCCTTGAGGCTTTTATGTTCAATTATAAGCCAAAGGAAAATTCATGTGTACCTAAAAAGATCTACGCTAGTTTGTTTTTATTTCCAGCAATTACATTCCTACAGCTTTTGAGTTTGGGCTAAAATGTATAATATCTCGACGTGTGCTTAAAACATCCAGTGTTTGCTTACTACTTCAATCGTTTCATCACCTATAGCACACTACTACAAGGATGATCAATTGTTTTATCAAGATTACCTTACTACTAGTAAGTTAACCCCTCGGAGTAGTAAGCTATCGCTAATAGTAAGCTAATGGTTTTATCACCGTTAGCTTACTATTAGCGCTAGCTTACTACTTCAATCGTTTCATCACAGCTAGCACACTACTACAAGGGTTTTAACACTTAACTTACAACATCAATTGTTTTATCAATATTACCTTACTACTAGTAAGCTAACCCCTTGAAGTAGTAAGCTAGCGCTAATAGTAAGCTAATGGTTTATCACCGTTAGCTTACAACGCCAATCGTTTTATCACAGCTAGCACACTACTACAAGAATTTTAACACTGTTAATTTACTAAATCAATTGTTTTATCTAGATTACCTTACTATTAGTAAGCTAACCCCTTGAAGTAGTAAGCTAGCGCTAATAGTAAGCTAATGGTTTATCACCGTTAGCTTACTACGCCAATTGTTTTATCACAGCTAGCACACTACTACAAGGATTTTAACACTGTTAACTTACTAAATCAATTGTTTTATCAAGATTACCTTACTACTAGTAAGCTAACCCCTTGAAGTAGTAAGTTAGCACTAATAGTAAGTCTTTCAATCATTTTAAACAGTTAGCTTACAACTTCAACTTTCCAACCAAAAGTATTTTTTAATTCGAAGGGTTTTTTGATGGGAATTATTAACTCTTTAGCAACAATAACACGGTTGTAGCTGAGTAACTCTGAGAAAGACACTTATCATACGTCCAGATCTGAGACTCCTCTACAAAAGTATCTACCAAATATAATAGCGTCCGACATTTTCAATTTCAAGAATAAATTCCAAAAAGTTGTGCCAAAGTGGCACAATTTAAGGGTCCGCCTGGATTTTTATCAATCTAAACATGTATACCGTCTTAATTACTTGTTGTGTGGACACCAAACTTGGTACAGATGTAACCAAGATGTTGTAGTTACAATTTCTTGTGTTTATTTCTGTCTTCACAGCAAACGTAAGAAGCTTTGTATGTAAATAAATTTTTGGGTATTTAAATCTCTTATTCTCACATTTTCACATCTACATCATCCTCCAGGACGTCTATGTTAGTTGATAACAAGATTAGCACTTTAGGCATTGTACAAGTTGAGAAATTCCTTATAAAGTATGAGTATGCATTTTGTGGGAAATAGATCCTCGTGTGTAAGAGGTTAAATCGGTCCAGTTAGTCCTGAACAACCTACCAGTATTTGTTCCTAGAAACGACTGAACCATTAAACATGATTTACAACCACCTTTAATGAGGCATCAGCTTATTCAGAAATGATTTTTCAACAGACTAAGGTTTAAAACGACTCCAACTAAACTAGGCCTGTTTAAACATCCTACACAGCCTGACGGGTGTGATCAGGACTGATGGGAGTTTTTGTGGGTTGTGAAGAAGACAGAGTCCAACTAAACACATAACTAATGTCACAGATACTCTCTCTTTTTCAAAAGAAAGATCAACCTTTGACACAAAGAACCAAAGGTTGTCGGATAAAGGTCAAATCCACAGCAATGCATGCTGGGAAACAGGAGGCATTTGGCCATCATGTTTCCTAGTGGTCTGTCCGACTCACCGGCCTGGCAGTGGCCGAGCGGCGCCGGCGCCCTCGGCTCCTGCAGCCTGCTGGGAATCAGAGTCTGCTGGCTGTTGATGTGGGAGGACCAACCTGAACAGATCGGCCGAAGGACAAAGATAAACACCAATCACCCCCCACTGGGCATGACCTTTAATGCTGGATTAAAAAAAAAGGCTTTATTTGATTCTGGGAAACACTGGTAAAGAAGCGGCCAAAGTCCAAAAAGCAACAGTAGCATCTGAGAGACAGTAGCTACGTTTACATGGACAAAAGTAATAAAAATATGTCATGTAAACACGGCAATTGGATTTATGATGATCAGATTAACCTCATCAGAATTAAATTGTATTCGGAATGAGAGGAGTGGTTTATTCTGATTGATAATCCGATCAACGTAGATATAAACGCTTGTGTGGCTCAAGTTAACCTGAATGTGGCAAACTGACCCGAGTGTGCATGTGTGCCCAACGTTAACATGACGTATTTCTGCGAAGGTGAGCAGTGGAAATACATCGGGAAGCAAAACTGTCTCCTGATAAAAACCTTTCTGTTCAAGAAAAGCTAAAAGTCGACTGGGGTGTGAATTTCTAGCGTTGCTGAGTGTGTTTGTGGGCAGAGACGCTCTCAGACTCACTCTCCTCCTCTTCTTCCAGGTCGCTGTCGCTGTCGGGGCGGGCCAGTCCGTGCTTCTGCAGCCGTTTCTTGATGGTCATCCTGGTCCTCTTCAACCGTCCCTGACCCTTCAGCTTTGGCTGGTCTGTAGAGTCCGTCACTGAGGTAACTCCTTTCCCCTGGCTCTGGGAAACGTCGCCGCCGCCAGCGCTGCTGCTGGACGGAGCTGCGGCGTTGGGGGATGCAGCCGTAGCCTGAAAATCAACCACAGATGGAGCTGAAGGTTAGTTTGTTCCAGATGGAAATCATTTTGACCAAAAACAGGAGAAGTTTACTCATATTTACTGCCAGACAGTGAGGAAAAAAGCTTTTTATACAATGTATGTAGGGTCCAATCTGCTGGCTTAATGGCTTTAACGATCGCCCATTACTAAGGGGTGGTCCTGTTTCTGTTGAATTTGCATGTTATCTAAGCCATTAAAAGGCTTTTGTTTGCCAATTGTATAAAGCTTGTTACTCCACATTACTCCAGACTTTTTGAATGGCGTACCGCGAGCGAGCTATTTTTAGAAACGTAACGTCACGATGACGTCACATCACGTGGTACGCAGTAGGGCAAACTTGCATAGTTCGCCGCTGTTTCGCTGTAAAAGAGACGTGCGTTAGCCTAGGTTTTACTCGGTAAACGACTGCTTTTTCCAAATCTAAAACCATGGTTTTTAAGCATTGTTGCTATGGAGCGTGCAACAGCGACTCGAGGTACGCTGATCGGCCGCATATGAAGGATGTTTTCTTCAAGACTGCCAAGGAGAAGTGCGGTCGGCCTACATATGTAGCAAGCATTTTGTCGGAGGAAAGGGCCCAACCGAAGAACATCCTGACCCAATTCCAGCGACATCAAGTAGTGAACAGGTAAGAGTATTTTGGCTTCATGTTAATAATGAAGCGCATGCTACCATGATAGCATATAGGCTATCATGGTAGCAGGCACTAACTTGATACCCTGCTACCAGGTTAGCCTACTAAAAAACATTTCAAATAAGACAAACATTAAACATATATCGATCCCTGGACGGTGATTACAAACAAAAAAAACGGCCGACGACGCCATGACCGCCGCGCAGGAAAAAAAAAACAAAGCTTACCGTTCGATCAACTCGGCCAGTTTTCCAGTCTTTTTAAACCCTCGACACTCAAGCCATCGTTTGAGCTGAAGGTTGGTGTGTTCTTCCACAGTTCGACCAGTAATCTGTGCGCCTGGGACATCGTCTTGGGAAAGTTTAACGGCTGTAAAGTCGGTCATATCGCTGGTTCTGTTGTGCGTGTAATAGCTGGTTGCTACGGGCGTTCTCTACCTCTATGCCCTACCTAAGCGGCAAAAGGGGCGTTGCTCTTGAGACGGTGACGTCACGTGCGCGTTACGCCATTGAGAAAGCTTCCTGGATAGGAAGCGAAACGTCTTCAACTACGGAAAACAAGTCCAGTTGCTTTGTTTTTTACCTTTTTTTGGAATGTATGTAGGGTGTAATAATCTGGTCTGTTGCTGGTTTACTTCAAACAGTAGGACAAAAAGAAAATGTGTCCCACTTCTTCCACAGAATGAACGCATCACAATCACTAAATGTTGCTAAAAAGTTTCAGAGGTTTGACCCGAAGCAGAAGATGGGTATAACCGTATAAATGGTGACCTCCTTCATTCAGCAGAACAGAGCTACAGATACGAACCATTCCCTGAATAACTCACGGTGACACTTCAAATCCTCGCCTCACGCAGAGACAGAGGGCATTTACTTTGTAATTTATGCCTCTGTAGGAGCAGAGGTGTGGTTGTTTGTGAGTACCTGCTCCAAGTGGGAAAGCGTCACACTCCCGATGTCCGTGAGCCGGTGTTCGCCGTCGTCCCAGCGGCCGTACGCCAGGTCGATCCCACCCACGAAGGCCACCGACTGGTCGATGACGACGATCTTCTCGTGGTGCGCCCACAGGTAGACGGCGGAGGAGACGTGGTCCGGGTGGCGCATCACCTGAGGATGAACGATGTAGCAGTTCAGACAGGAAGCAGAAGATCAGGTGAGCCAACCTGTGGGTGGGGAAAGGGTCACACCTTGATGTTGGGGTGGAGGTGCCGCAGCGTCCTCTTGCTGTAGCCGGAGTTGATCCCCAGAGCCAACTCCACCTCCTTGTAGAGCATCACGAATATCCGCACGCCTTGTTGCTGCAAAGTTTCATTCAGACCATTAAAAGCAGAAGCAGAAACAGAATTTATCTCCTTGGCCGCCCCTCTCAGGTGAACCTCTTCAAGTAAAAACATGCACAGAGCAGTTTTTATTAACTTTAATAAAACGGGCTAAATGTCTGATGCTCACCGCTTTGCGCCTCAGGATCCAGTCGAGACGCCATCGGTTTCCTTCAACGACCGGCCGCTTCAGGAAGATCTCTGGACTCAACCTGCAGCACGAAGCAGACATGAGCCAAAACCTGTAGGCCTTCCATTTTTTACAGTTTCAACCAATTTTCCACTCTTTCTGCTGATCTTGCTTTGTGATTCTGTGTTTTTCCCATAATTTTCCACATTTCTATAGCTTTTTATAATTTATATTCCACTTTTTGTAGCAACCTCCTCTTCATTATTTCACCAATATCTCTTCCCAGGCGTTAAAACCTGAACCAATTTAATTCAGTTAACTTTGGTTTATATTTAGAACATCAACAATGTACCAACAAAATGTAAAATAAGAAAAAATACATTAATAGGAAAGTTTATAAAGTAAAAACAACAGATTGTACAGATTGTGCTCTGTGGTAATAAATATGAGAGTTTGAGTTAACCGCTTTTGTTTAGAGTTTCTTCCACAGGTCATTAACAACAACAACAACAACAATAATAATATTAATAATAATAATAATAATAATAATAATAATAATAATAATAATAATAATAATAATAATGATAAATCAAAGTTGAAAACAAAATATAAATGAGAAAAAAAAATAAGAAAACTTTCTAAATATAAATAACATGATGAAATAAATACGAAAAGTTAAATGTAATCATATTTAAAACTAAATATTATAAAATATGTAAAAATCAGTATAATGCAATATAAAAAATATTTAACTAAACAAGAAAATTACACAAATTAACTGATAAAAAACAAGAAATTAAGGCAAAACAAAGAATGAATCAAGAAAAGTTGAATAAAAACAATCAAAGAATGAACAAACCAACTCTAAAATAGAAAGAAAATAAAAAGAAAGAAAATTAAAGT
The DNA here is from genome assembly GCF_011125445.2 of Fundulus heteroclitus. Lineage (NCBI taxonomy): Eukaryota > Metazoa > Chordata > Actinopteri > Cyprinodontiformes > Fundulidae > Fundulus > Fundulus heteroclitus. Next base: position 40,220,676 of record NC_046381.1, read on the forward strand.
CAAATGAAACTAAATGAATTAATTCTTCCTTCGATCTTATTTTCTTTCATCATGTTTTTCCTACATTTGTTCCATTCTTTCGTTTTTTCTCAAAGTTGTAAAACTAAAAAACTGTAACAATTGTTTTTAACATCAAACTACCTTTTTCTGGCCAAATTAATCTGCAACGTTGTCATTTTTCCTTCGTTAAACCAATTAAAATCCCTCCATTTCAGCTCACAGCTGCCTCTTTTTGCAGACGCAGCAGAAACTCCTCGTTAGTAGCCGTGACGTGTGAGAACGCGAGCGATAGTCTGAACCTCTGACTCTGTGGAGCGTCACGCTGAAACCGATCCGTCCCACCAGAGAACCGCCCAGAGAACGCACTCGTTCAACTCTGAAGCTGAAAGGCCAGCTTGGCCTGAGGGAGGAAGTGTGACGCTCACCACCAGTCTGTGATGAAGATCTCCTCTCTGGCCTCTTCCAGGGCGTCAGCCACGTCCTCCATGTAGGTTTTACCGTTCACGTACCTGCAGAAAACAAAAGCAGTCTGAGGGTTTGGCATTAGCTGCAAAACAGTTTGGAAACGAGGAAGCCCTGATGATGTCATGACTTTGTTATCACCCGATTGGTTGACTCACTAAATCAATTTTAAGAGCATAAACAGTGTGAGAACGTCCAGTATGATCGTAGCGTTCAGGTCTTTGTCCAACAGATGAAAGAATATTACGTGGAAATATGGAAGCAACGTGTCGAGAAATGAGCCCAGAAGTTAAAGCTGGGAATTGAACCCAGGACTTTATCACCTCTACATATTTCTGTCTCTGCTCTGTCTTCTCTACCATAGAAAGTACTCCTGGGTCAATGTGAGCTTCTGTGCTTTCTGTGTCTCTGCTCTGTCTTCTCTACCATAGAAAGTACTCCTGGGTCAATGTGAGCTTCTGAGCTTTCTGTGTCTCTGCTCTGTCTTCTCTAACATAGAAAGTACTCCTGGGTCAATGTGAGCTTCTGAGCTTTCTGTGTCTCTGCTCTGTCTTCTCTAAGCCCCAGTGGGTGGAGGCAGATGAGCGTTCACACTGAGCCTGGTTCTGCTGGAGGTTCTCCTCCCTGTTAAAGGGGAGTTTTCCTCTCCACTGTCGCTTCATGCATGCTCAGTATGAGGGATTGCTGCAAAGCCATCAACAAAGCAGACGACTGTCCACTGTGGCTCTACGCTCTTTCAGGAGGAGTGAATGCTGCTTGGAGAGACTTGATGCAACCTGCTGGGTTTCCTTAGAGAGGAAACTTTCTCACCAACCTGGAGGATCTGATGGAGTCTGACTTTGAAATGACATGTTTCATGAATTGTTGCTTTATAAATAAACTGAACAGAGTTGTTGCTGGTGTGTATAAACAGGCTTTTACTGACCGACACACACACGGTCTCACTCTCAGGTCGTCTCACAGACAGGATAGAGTTGCAGGTAGACGGGCGATGAGCAGCTGAGTGTCACTTTCCCTCTCTTTGTGTCGGGTTACAACAGCGAGACGCACATCTCTGTCAGGACCTTCGCTGACAGGATGCATCCCTTAAACCTCTGCTATCCTCACCAAATGTTGGAAACACATAAAATAAACCCCTCAGACGTATTTCTAACGCTTTTTGACCATAAAGATCTAAAAGTGGGTCTTTCCTCACAAACACAGAACACCAAGACCTGAAAACAGACTCTGCCAGCTGGACCGGACCTCGTCTAGACTTCTCCTCACTGGCCGGCTCAGTTTACAGCAGACACATCTTTATTTCATCAAACACGAGAGATTGCTTAAAAAGAGATTGTTTCCATTTCTATTTTTGAGCACAAGTATCCACCCTGAGACGCTTTAGCAGCGACGGCAACGTGCCAAAGTCCTGATCCATCCCAGACGTCCTTATAGTCGTCTTTAGCAATCGTCTCTTTATGACTCCTAAACACTAAATCCTTTTACTCAGAGGTATAAGCGCTAATAAAAACGCCACCGCTGCTGCAGGGCACGCCGGTTTTCACGGTTACCATTTGGCGGGGATGTTCTCCTCCTGTCTGGCGAAGGATCCAAAGCGATGGTCCTGGAGGAAGGCCGAGCCATACTTGTTGGAGAACGTCTCGATGGACTGGCCCCACCAGCGGGCGTGTCTGTAGCTGGAGCACTTCAGCACCAACTCCCTGCACAGGTAAGAAAAAAAAAAACACAGTTTGAAGGAGTTCTGAGCCAAAATGGTGAGCAAAGGACGCTAAAGTCTTGTGACGGTGATTAGATTTTATCAAAATGTCCCGGCATTTCAAACAGCAACCGAATAGAACTGACTGGGATTTGTTTGATTTAATCAAATATTATAATTAATATAGAGCAATAAAAGGCAGTAAAAACTGTCCCTGTTGTGGTCTGGGAAGTATTTAATACAGTTTGGTCATGAGAAACATTTACGCCGCTTTGGTCTTGTTCTGACACACAGCGCTACATTGACTTACGAGGTTTCTGAGGCCTCTCAGACCTTTTTTTTTTGCTTCAACTTCAGAGCTAAAATTCATCTTAAGGCAGGCGTTCACTGTAGGATATTTTCAGTCGTACTCAGATACATCTCAAACTGTACGATGAAACCTCGGGGTTTGAAAGTTCACAGTTCTCTAGAGAGATGGCGCTTGTCGGACTCGTCTATCCGAAAGCTAAACTTAAACCATAGAAGAAGAAAAAGACGGAAGTGTTGATGCTCTCTGTTAAACATGAGGCTCACTAGAACGAAACGCGCTGCCTTGGTAATTCTATGAGTTTCTCCTCCGTAGTTTTACTCCATGTCACACGTAACGCCACCATGCTTCTCTCCTCTCCTGTTTTTTTGTCTGAGTAGAAGAAGAATTCCCTTGTTTGCACATGCTCAGTGTGTGAGGTTGGGGGAAATCGGCTCGTAGCTCTGCTGCCCCCTGGATGCTAAACGACGCACAATGCAGCTGAAAACTCAGCCTAATCCAAACATTTCTCACATGACTGAAGAATCGGCCCAAAAAGGACAAAAACTCAGAGCATACGCCCGGCTTTAAAAGCCAGATCCAGAAATCCCACCACTAGAGGGCGCTGTGGCGGACGCTGCAACTGAGCAGCACATCGAGGTTTAGGGATAAATCGGGCTGTTACCTTTACAAGAGATAAAGGAAAAGTTGGGAATGTGTCAGAAACTCTCAGACTTTATGCATATTAAATTGTCTGCTATATAATTATTTATACTTAGCTGTGCAATATCAACTTTTTGTAAAAGCTTCCTATAGATTGGTGTTGAAAATTAGCACATGTGCTAATCCACTCAAGCATTGCATCTGGTTTGTATGTGATGCTCCATATTAAATAAAAAAAAAAAAAATAGTTAAAATGGAAAAGGAACCCCCAGAAAAAGCTGCACCTGATGGTGTGACGGCGCCACTTAACGATAATTGATGAAACGGATTAAATTAAAAAGCGCTGCAGATGATTATGATGCTCCAATGGAAGGTTTACAGGCAGAAATGTGTTTACCAGGATGTCTACAGAATGTCTACAAATGTGTTTACCAGGATGTCTTTTAACAGAAAGGATTTACAGACCTGGACAGGCTGTCGATGCGGAGGCCGTGTCTGGTTTCCGTCTCCTTGGAGTCCAGCTTGACGTTGAACTTTTTGTCGAAAAGCATCACAAAGGAGACGGCGCCGGAGTCTGGCTTTATGTACATCAGGAAGGAGTCCTTCACCACCAGCCAGCTGAGCACAGACGGAGAAAAATCGCTTTAATAATGAAAGTTTCTTCCTCTAATTAAGGAAAACGTCATCCAGGTCTTCAGCTACAATCAAACCACGACACTCCAGCAAAGCAACAGGTAGAAAACGCAGAAGGCTGCAAATTAAACTCATCATGACCAAAGGAGGAAACCAGGGACCCAGCAATGGGGCCGACCCGACCTCTGACCTCGTTCCAGATGTTAGCGTGGATGTTAGCCCATGCTAACCTGCGTCTAACGCTAAAATCACACTCACAGGATCATGATCCCTTTCGAGTCACATGGCTTGGTTGTTTTTGTGGGACTGCAGGGTGACTGTAAGGTCTGGATCACTAAGATACGTGGTCAGGAAGTCTCTTTAAGTTGAGTCAGTGGAAGAATTTCAAAGATCTGATTGGGAGTACTCTTATAATTGCTCTCCAGGAAATAAAGCCTTATAATCACTGCACAAAAGCACCTTATTACCTCACTACTTGTGATTTATGAAGGACGGACTAATCTATGCAACATGGCTCATACCACCGGTGAAGGGACTGATATTAAAAGCCCTCGGACTCTGATTTATTTATCTATCATCTTTTTTACGCTCTAATGTGGGAATAAAAAGCTGTACACATGATTATTGTCCACTCTACAGTGGAGGATGTCCTGAAAAGATCACAGTAACACGCTGCGACGTTAAAGAATCTTGGGAAGGCCTAAAGGTCCTGGACATTAAGAACTGGACCGCTAACAGGAAGTGGTTGGTGCGCCTGGATTTATTGTCCCCAACCAGAACCGTCTGGGGTAGGACGGTAAGCTAACTGGGTCAAGTCAGTGTCTTTGGACAGAACTTTGGTCGGGGATCCATCTGTCCATCCATCTTCTAATCCAACCTGCCCATAACCCCCCCCCCCCCCCCCCCCCCAACACTCTGCAGTTCATCCTGGGGTTCCCGCTGCTTTCCAAGCCTAGAAGGACCAGGCAGTCCCTCCTTCATGTTCTGGATCAACCCTAGAGCTGCACAACACGCCGAGTCGTCAGTATTTATAGTCGTCAGTATCAGTCAGAGTTTTTTGTTGTTTTCTCACATTTTCACTCTGAAAGGTATAAAGAACATGGAGGATTTTATGCAATCGTGGGATTTAAAACAATATTTGATGTAAGGTGTCTGAAAAAGCAGAACTACAATATAACTTCTTATTTAAGCATTGTAACTAAATGATACTTAACTAAGATTAACAGTCTGGTTGTTATCAGAACATGTTAGTTCATCGGAACATCTAACCCGGTTATGCTCCAGCATCTTGTAAGAATCTGACCATTTCAGACGTTTGTTTGTAGAAGAACGAGCTGCTGCCGTGTCAGAGGTGGTAATTATATATGTGGGACTGCTCATTCCAGGTCTGTTTGTCGTCTCAAACTCTGGTTATTTAATAAAATCAGCTGCATGGTTCTGTGTGTGCAGGCAAAACCACTCTGACCTGGAGTAAAGGCTTGCATTGTCTGCAGAGATGCTCTGACAAACAGTCTGCAGGCTTATTTAAACCCATGGCATCACTTTGTCTGTCTGCGTGTTTGCACTGACCGTTTGGACCAGCGGTAGCACATTCTGCTCCGACCGCAGCAGTTCAAGCCGGGGATTCGATGGCCGCCGGAACGCTTCTGCACCATTCCTTCCCTGGAAGCATCAGCAAAGCATCAGAGAAACTGAAGTTTTTCTGCTTTTTAAAAGAACTGGGCACTGAAAATGTAAAGATTTTAATCAGAAACATTAATTTTTCTTATTATTTATATTCAAATTGCTGCAAAATCTGCAAAAACTTAATGTTTAATTTCTATCAATGAAACCTGTTTTTACAACAATGTTATTCAACACTGCAAAAAGAACTAAATCAAAGTGAAACCTTCTTAAAATTAGTGCATTTGTCTTTGAGCAGGTAAATAAGATTATTTACCAATGGAATCAGTATTTTGATCCCTAAAATAAGATATTTAGATAAACTGCACGTGAAATAAGATGAAGGAGATGAGTCGTTCCTATTTTAATTGCAAAATTGCAGATAATCTCATTTAGATCTTCTATCCAATTCAGGCATCGTGTTATGCTTCTAGTGTACATTTATTGACCGATTATAATAAAAAGCTAGCCTAAGTGCAGGACGTGCGTATGCTAACTTAGAACACGTCCGCTGTGGTTCCTCCTTAAACATCCAGACGGTTCCTTATAAAAATCATCATAACAAAACTGGGGAAGAAGTTACAGTTGTTCACTCGTTCTGGTAACCAGACTGTAAGCAGACCATCAAAATGCAAAAAAACATTCAGAGCAGCAAAATTATCTGCATTTAGATCTAAAGTGCAGCTGTGAAGTCAAAGCAACAGAGCCTGAAGGTTAATCCTGCTGTCTCCTCTGTAAATAACTGTATAAAGTTTTTATTTTTCCCTTTCCATATTCATGATGGCTCATCTCATTTATTAATAAGCCAAATGTTTCATTTTATGTTAGTATAGAAAAATACCACTAAACTAAGATTCATTGATGACAAATATTTGTGTAATTCCAGCTTAAACACTAACCCTATAGCTTAAATCAGTTTATTTGTAGAGAATAATAATAACAATGAACTAACCAAACATTGACATTAGATATCTGAATTATTTCTCAAAGTCAACAGGAGTTGGAAGGCAACGTGTCGGGAGAAAGGCGTTCTGTCTCGGCATAGCGAGCGCCAACTACCAGCTAGGGTCAGAGCTTTTTTTTTAAATTAAGAGATATGTTAACAAACAGATATTTCTGGTTCACATAGCTAATTTCTCACCTAAAAACTTTTTAAAAGTTACATTTATGTCACAGAAACCACCGCTTTTCAAAAAAGTTCATAAAAATGGTGAGAGCAGCGCAGCAGCCTGATAGGAAGAAGCAGGTGAAGTTGGTTTTTCAGATTTTAATTCATTTCAAACTCGGATTATGGCTAGTCTAAGTGCGCAAATATAGGCTATACATAATATAGGGTATATATCTCATACACTTTACATTATTTTAACTTTTTGTTTTAAAACTTCATTCTGAAGGTGTGGCAGGTTTTATTTTGGTGTGACGCTGCGCCACAATTACACGTAGCGAAAACCCTGTAAATATGCAGAATTACAGCCTAATAGAACTGTAAATTGGGATTTCTTTTCATAAAAGCAAGTCAACTTACAAGCCTTTTGGTCCCAAATCATGAATGAAGGACAGCTGGCTAACATCGATGAACTCCCTCTGAAAAACAGAAGAAAACATTTCCAGTGAAACCAAACAGGGAGGCGGTCCTGAAACCACATATTTCTTAGAGCGAAAGCAGCCGTCTCTGCCCAGGTCTAAAATATACGGTGAAATTTTATTAATATCATCACTACAGAGACAGATTCTCAGAGAGTGAAACGTGTGGGTGAGAAAAAAAGAGATTTAAAGTCACAGCAAGTTTAAACTGAAGGTTTAAAGGTTTTAAAAACTGCTTGATGAAAACGTTTAAAGTGACAGTGCTGTGCTTACGGTGGCGTGGTAGCTCCTGTACAGCGGCATCCTCAGCATGGCGTTCAGGTAATCCTCCAGTTGTGTCTGAAACAGGAACACACAGCACCACTTAATGAAACCTGCTTATTAAGAAAAATTAACCAATGAAAACTCGGCTGGGGCGGGAACCTTGCGGCTGGACACTATGCCTCTTCCTGATTGGCTCGTCTCTTCTTCACGGCGGAGGTCTGGAATCTGCACCTTCTCCATCTTTGGCATAGTCTTTCTCATTATCGTATTTCTGCAAAACAACACTTGTTCACGTGAGCCAGGGGGTTGCTGGTTGAAATTCCAGGAGCGGCGTCAAAGGGTGGAGCAGAAATTACCCTCGTGACGGCAGATGGAGCCGCCTGCGCGTCTTGTACAACTTCAGGTCTCTGTGGAGCTCCATGAAGTGCTTCTCCTTCTTCTTCACCTGCCAGGTAAACTCCCCGTGTTTCAGCTCGATCGTGTACAGAGCCGGCATCACCTGCACGCGAGACGGCAACCAGACTTCAGGTCTCAGCAGTCTAGTATTCAATATGGCTGCCACACATACGGACAGCGCTAAAAGTACTGAAGCTATTATCGCTTATTAGCAAGGGTGGATTTTCTTTGGTCACAGTTGGGTGTTTCAGCCTATAAGGTAAAAACTCTGTAAGTCTTACTTCAGTTTATATCGTCGAGGCCATTTGTTTCTAAGTTAAAGCTGTAAAACTTCAAAGGCGAAGAAAACATTTAAAAAGAAAATAGAGAAATTCAGTAAAGCAGCCCTTCTCTAGCCCTTATTTCCTCTTTTTGTGTGATTTTCTTTATTTCCCATATCAATTTAAAGGTAGACTTTGCGATTTTTCTGGAAATTTTCCGTAAGTCCCTTTTTGAATTACTGCGCATGCTAACACCGAAGCTAACCGCTAAGCTAACCGCTAGGCTAACCAGATACAGAAACAGGAGAAGTGCACATGTGCAGCCAGAAAGTGAGACGAGCAGCACACTGGCGTTACGTGAGCCCGTCAGAACAATGGCATGCGGGAAAACCACGAGATAAGCTGATTCCTCCAGAACTTGAGGGACAGAGGGCATTGAAAGCAGGAAGAAAACTCTGACCAATCCCTTCCATTCAGACCAAGCGGCAGGCAATCAGAATCAGAAATACTTTAATAATCCCAGAGGGAAACTATTTAATGGTCAGAGGTTTTACAGGCCTGCATCTCTTACAGAGATTTCATTTGTTTAGCCTTAATACATAATGTATTAACTACATTCAGGATGGAAGGACCATTTTACCCAAGGTAACAAAAAGTGTTTCTGAACAGGATTACTGACTATAGCTTTAAGGATTTTTAAGCAGTCAAATTAGGGCTGGACGATAATTCAGTAACAATGTATATCGATCGATAGACGTGTGGTTCAATATAATAAAAAAAAAAACAGGGGTCAATAAAAAGTTCAGTAAAAGAACATTCTAGCATTCTAGCCCATCATGTAGGTGTGTCTTTCGACTTTGTCATTCCTGGACATGTTTGCATATTTGGATTCAGGATACTTGGATTTCTACTTATTGGATTTGGTGGATTTTGATCTATCAGCAAATACAGCGGATGTCGGTAGCCATTTGGCCTTGATCAGGCTGCCGGCTGCATGAGGCGCTCACTAAGGCTGTGAACAGACAGATCTGGAAGGTGGAGGAGCAGAGCCGAAAGCTGGCTGTGCTGGAACACAGACTGGCTTCGGTGGTTGAACTCAAAGGGGTGATGGGATAAAATCTGGAAGTGAAGTGCGGAAAAGCCCAACAATTCAGAAAATTGGATTTCACCATTTGGAGCCAGCAATGACTTAAAGCTGACAGGAAAGTCAGTGCAGCTTGTCTCATAACAAATAACATATTTGGATTATGCCTTCCCTATCTCAACTCCTGGATTGTTATGGCGGAGAATGCTCAGAACTATACCCTGCTCCCTCCTCCCCTGCTGACATCAGCGGATGCTTTCTGAACTGTTGGCCGGCTGATAACATCAAGGACAATGGCCTCTGCAGAGTGTTCACGGAAATATAAACATTTTCACCCAAACAGACACACATAACTGATGCTCATATAAACTGATGAACGTACATGCGACTCATCTCAAATGTTTACCTTCTGCTTATATGTGTCTCGTCTTATTTGTGCTTTTTGTGCAACCTTTTGAGGTTTTTGATATCTCAAACTGTATCCTGTTATAGGATAAATTATGAGTTAGGTTTTTTTCCCTCCCACCTTCCTTTTTGTTGCCTCTATCTTTTCACAGAGTAATGGCAGCGCCATGTGGGCACCGTGTAAGGCGGTTCCTTGGCAGCAAGGCCACAGTAAATCGTCTCCCCCTGAAATGTTTGTGATGTTTGTTCATGTTATGGCGATTGTACTGAAACAGCAATTTCCCCCTGGGATTATTAAAGTATTTCTGATTCTGATTCAGATTAATACTACAGTCATTACATCCTCCCAACCAATCAGAAACCCAGGAAAGCTTCATAAACCTTCAGAGTTCAGAGACCACATGTTGTTCTTTTCTTTCTTAACACTTACAGTTTAAAACTAATGTTTGAATCCATTTATTTAAAAATAGATAATTGAGCAACAGCAGCATGAAATGGCCAGGGATGCACATAAAATGTATATTTTGATTTATTTCGATAATTATTGATGTCGATCAATATGATTTCTATTTTATCGATATGCTTTATTTCTATATCGTCCAGCCGTAGGTTAAATAGCTTAAACCAATATCTGCATCCCGACACCAGACGCATCATTGACCATTTACCCTTCATCGTATCAGACATAACTCCTCGGTTATGACCTGTGACCAGGTGGAACATCGACATGGACCCACCTTGTTGACGCTCCTCTGCCCCAAACGTTTGAAGCGGTCCTCGGTCGTCGTGCATCGCTCCACATCCAAGATTTTGGCGGTGATGGGAGAAGACAGGAAGATGACGGCTTCGGGCTCCTTGAAACCCACCAGCTTGTAAATCGTTGTGAAGGGCAACCGGTCGCCTGCGAGGAAAACATAAAACCGTCACAACCCGACAGCGGGTGAAGAGAACACCTGTGTCAACGCAGGCGGGCACCTCCATCCGTCGTGTCGAAGACGTTGTCTCCCATGTCCAGGTCTTTAGCGTCCAGCCGCTGCATGATGCTGCTCATGTCATTGGCTACCAGGTGCAGGGTACTGGAGGTCGGCTCCGACTGGCGCAGCATGGCTAACTCTTAGTCTGGAGCCCAGGGCTCACCTGGAGAGACAGGTAAAGGTGGTGGCGGAGGTTAGTTTTAGTGCCGACACGATGGACTCTCAGCAGAATAACACAAAGACTTCATATTTCTACGCATGCTAAAGTGTGACCAGGCAGGTAAACCTCGTTACGACGGCCACATCGTTAATTTCTGGCATAAACATTACTGCAGGTGACAAAAGACTGCAAACAGATCCATTCTTTGATCAACACTGTCGGAATGCACAGTTCCGTACGTAGAAAATAACATTCAAAGGAATTTCAATTTTTGCTCTGTGTGATGTGATCATTGCACATGCTCAGAGCAGTCAAAGCCTCCATTGAAATGCGATTTAACCATTTTTTTTCTGTACTTTTGCAATTCTCTTTAAATCGTGCAATATTCACACAATTACAACGAAATACAACAACACACACAATAAGATCAAATAAGATCAAATAAGATCAAATAAGAAAACGAAAAATTGCCTTCCGGGAAGTCATTCTGTTTGCACATGCTCAGAAGGGCTGAGGGTACGGATCTCTTTAGCGGCTAACGGCGACGCTGGTTACCGCCTCAATGTCAGATATTAAATATTTCTCAGCCGCTTTTTGTATATAAAAAACCCTGAACACTGAAAAATAAACATTAAAGTATAAATAATTGATTTAATCTTTATTTATTTCATAAGTAACCAGGGTATAAGCGGGATAATGCCTGACGAGGCGTCCATTATCAGAAGTTAATGGACTTTGGTTCAGACGGTTCACGTCTCCACATCGTCTGTTAATTCTGATAATGAACTCCTCATCTGGCGTTATCCCTTCCTCATCTTCCAGAGGCCTAAGGAACTGTTAAAATATCATAATATTTAAACATAAAACTGGTCGTTTTTTAAAAACAGGTCTTTCATGAGTATAATAATCCAAAACCTACAGATACTTTCATGTAAAAGACATTTTTAGAATGAGTTTTTTTTCCCTACTGCGACATGAACTGGAGTAAAATGCTGTCATTTTCAGATAAATTTCAGTGGGAGGTTTTTCTGATGCGATAAAAGATGAATTTATCTTTTCCACGCCGGCAGTAGGGCTGCTAATCTGTGTAATCCAGGCTGAGGTGATACGTTAATTCATGTTTCCTCATGTTCATGTTTCTGGGTCAGTTTTCAGTGAAAATCCCTCGAGTCAATCCTCTTCGTTCATGACTGAGCTCACACGCACATTATGACCCGTTTTTTTTTTTTTCCTCCATCAAACATCCATGTTATAAAGGAATGTGTTTACAGTGAATTCAGTGCTTCTCTGCTAATCCCAGCATGTCTGGATTAGTGTCGCGTCTGAGATGAGGAGGGCGAAAGATGGCTACACAAAGAGGAACGGGTAAAATCCAGAACCTTTTCCATAATAATAATCATTTTATTTCCATAAGAAGCTGTTTAATCAATAAACCTGGTTTTGTAGCCATTTCACGATTTTAAACGTTTGGGCTTTAATCCCACCTCTCTCGAATGTGATTTTTTTGGATAAACCTTCACAGTGCAAAAAGGGAACCAAAAGTAAGTAAAATTTTCTTGAAATTAGTTTTTTCCCCTTGATTTGAGCAGCTAATTGGAGACCATTTGCCAGTGAAATTAGTGTTTTTACCCCTACAATAAGAAAATTAGATATCCTGCACTAGAAATTAGATGATGGAGATGAGTTGTTCCTATTTTAAGTGCAGAAATCTTATTCCATTGGCAAACAGTCTTATTTGGCTGCTAAAATAAAGGAAAATACACTCATTTCAACAACATTTTACTTGTGACAGTGTGCTGTAGCTGCTTCTAACAAACTCAGTGAGTTTCTACATCACTGGTGTCAAACTCGAGACCCGGGGGCCGAATCCGGCCCGTTAAGGCAATTTCTCCGGCCCTCAGGAGCCAAAAAAGGCAGATCATGTCATCAAATAGAGGCATATATGCTTTTAAAGTGTATAAAGTGGCTAAAACTGAGCCTCCTGCAGCAAATGTTGATTTTCTTTATTTGCCACTAGATGTCAGTTTTCCCACAACACATTAAAACAACCCAGAAATATCCAAAAAGAGAAGAAGTGATGCAGAATGATGAGTTTAAAGTGTAACTCACCCCAATATCAACTTATTTTGCAGATAAACTGTATAAACTGGGCCTAAGGTGCTACTTCTATGTTACTGTGAAAGTTTTTTTACATTTTTATGTGAACTTAAATGAAATTATAAAGTCAAAAGTATCATCTATACAGATGCAACTGGCCCTTTTAATAACTTCATGACGCCAAAGTGACCCCATATAGAAACGGGTCTGACATCCCTGGTCTACGTGTTTCTACATCAGAGCAAGTCTAATTGATGGAACAATGATTTCAGTGTTTTTTCCCTTCAACTAACAAAAACACACAAAAAGCTGAAAATATATCCAGCCTGTTTTTTTAATTATTATTTATTCCGGCAGATAAACAGAACAATAAACCCTCCTGTAAGAGGGAATTTAGTGAAAACCTCCAGCAGGTTAAATTCAGTCATTAGGTCCAGGTACGACCCGCTTCTCGCCCAATGACGCCCGCTAATGCAACCTACAAGCACCCCAGTAAAAAATTAAAACTTGATGCACTGAGCTGCAGTGCACATTTATTTTTGGGTTCCACAGAAAGTAAAATCGTGGTTTGTTACTGCGGTCTGTCTGCTTCCACTTCCTCCTACAGAAACAGTCAACAAAGCACAAAACCACAGAAACCAGAACACACAGGAGTCACAACGGCGTTTTATCCACAAATCCTCACATTCATGCTAGAACGAGACAAACGGAGCACAAAGCTGTGAAACCGTCGCAGAACATGTCTGAGCAGAATCAGGGACGACGTACGGAGCTAAAAAACCGACTAAATGCTCGGCAAACATCTGCAAACGTTAAACAAAAAGCCAGTCAGCTCAGCTGCTGCCAGAACACAGAAAACAGCAGCGGTCAGGATCAGCGAACCGACACAAGGTTTAATTCAGTGGCAAAAAAAAAAAAAAAATGAGTCGCCTTTAACGGGTTTTAGTTATCAGACGTCTTAGAAGGACACGCTGTAGAAAATAAAGACACTTTTCCTACAGCAGCGTACAGAGTTTACTACGTTTAAATATCATTTAGTCAACAAAATGGGAAGAATACAAATCATTTATATTAAATATTCAGAAAAGTAAAACAACTAAACAGCTTGTTTTGAGCTTCACTAACTGCTGAGACCTGATTTTTCTACGACCTGTAAATTAATCTCTTCAATCGAACCCGTCTGGCGACATGAAGTAGGCCAGATCTCATAAACAGCACATGCCACGCCCCAATCAGTAGGAAAACAGATGAAAAACAAAGTCTTAGGCATCTATTAGTCTGGAAAAGGTTACAAATGCATTTTATAAGGCTTTGGGACTTTGAAGAACCAGAGAACCTTTATCCATAAACGGAGAAAAAACATGAAAGAGACCCAAGAGACCAACGCCTCGTCCAGATCAACGTGATGAAGCAATGATGAAGAGTTTATAAAGAGCCAGGTTGGAGCTTTGTTTCACCTGATTAGGAGGAACCGCTAGTAGAAAACAGCTTTTTTAAATTCCCTCAGATTATGTTTGCATTTTTTAAAATAAGTCTGATGATCTGAAACATTTAGGAGTGACCAGAAAAAAAAAATCAGAGGAGGTAAAAACCATGATACTGTAGTGGAGATTTTTTAATTCATGCCGGGGTGAACCCTGCAGCTCTTAGAAGAGCCAGGAAACGATCCCAGAGTTAAAACGTCATGAATGCAACAGCCTCATCTTCCCTGTGACTGAGGGATTAAGCCGAAGGCTGAAGGTTCCCTGGTTGCTCATAAAAACGCCACCGAGGGGACGAAGGTTCATGAGACGCTGCTCATTCAACACCAATAATCAGTGGGAAAAAACAATAATTCACAATATATAATTAATTTGTTTCTGCAGCAACCAACTCATGAAACCTGCTGTAAAATATAACGGTTCTGATGGGGAATAAAAAGGGTCAGAACCTGAAGATGTAATTATAAATTGAACCAATCAAATTTATTTCTAAAGCACATTTTAAAAACCTCATAGGTGACCAAACAGGTTAAAACAAGAAAAGGTTAATAAAAAAGTTAAAAACATACTAAACATGCACACATAAGGTCTTACATGGTGTTAGGATGGCTGCTGCTGCTAATTGGTTCCACTTAAACTGAGTTTAATCATTTTTATTTGGATTACTGACAGTACATCACTACGGTTTCTAACACCGGTTCTTTAAGTTTCTGTGACTGAGGCCCAGATGTTGTGCTGGATTAGAGGGAAGAACCATCTGGACTGGAGATGGAGGCACACTGCAGTAAAATGAGTAATATTTTCTTAAAATGAGTGGATCTGTCCTTGATTTGAGCAGATTAATAAAATGATCTGCCAATCGATTAAGACTTTTGCACTTAAAATAGGAACAACTCATCTCCATCATCTCATTTCAAGTGCAGGATGTCTAATTATCTTATTTTAGGGGTCAAAATACTCATTCCATTGGCAAATAATCTTATTTACCTGCTCAAATCAAGGATAAATACACATTTTAAGAACATTTTACTTATTTTTACATCCGTTTTTGCAAGAACGGCATTAGTAAAATCAAAGATGGGAACGTTGCTCATAAAACTCCAAATGTGGTTCAGAAATGTGAGGAAATCTGAGATAATGTGAGGAAGAGCGTGAGCCGGGTCAGAACAAACCAGGGAGGGTTCTTTTGTGAACGCAGCGCCGCTGTAGGTGGTGCAATGAGGGCGGCTCTCAGGAAAACTAAACCTGTTTATCTATAGAACCGGTTCAGAACTGGTTCTGCAACCTGCTGGTGGAAAAAACCCTGAATTAGAATGTAGGATCATTTAAATCTCTGTAATGGTAGTTGTGCTAAAGCAGGACTTGCCGGACCGACACGTACCGACCCGGACCGTGTGACCCACTGATGTCAGACAGCCAGACTCACAGAAACGTTTCAGCCTCCATTCCTGTAATCTGGGTTATTCTGGCTACTCAGAATAAAAACCCAACATTTAAACGTCCCATCGGATCAGTAACCGGACGTTTTTAAACAGAATCGTCTGTTTCTGCTCACTCAGCACCGGGTCAACGTGGCATGGAGGAGGTTCTGCTGAGATCTTCAGGAGGTCCAGATTCCTCTGATTGCTCCTTCATGTTCCTCTGGACATTTAAGCCATAGGTTCTCTGGCCAGTCGAGCACAGAACCACCAGGGTCACTGGACCAGCTGTTGGTACCTTTGGCTGTGTGGGCCGGTACCGAGTCCTGCTGAGGAATAAACTCCATAAAGCTTTTTTAGCTGAAGGAAGCATGAAATGCTCCAAAATGTTCTGGTAGACATCTGCGTTGACTTTGGGTTCTAAAAAACCCGGTGGACCAGAACCAGCAGATGGCATGGCGCCCTAAATAATCAGACTGTGGAAACTTTAATCTGGACTTAAAGCGCCGTTGGTTCTGGTTCTCAGATTCTTCACTGGTTTCACTTCACAATCCTCTCCAGGCTGATGGTCCGTCTTTTTTCTATTGAACTTCTTCCTTCCACTTAACTTTCCATGAATATGCTTGGATCCCGCCTTCTGTGAACAACCTGCTTTCCTACTGATGTCCATCTTCTGGATCTCTGTCCAGACTGCGGTGTTCTGGTGCCGCCCGCTGACCCAGACCCAGACCATTTAGATCAGGGCGTCAGACTCATTTCTGTTCTGGGGATTAAAAAGTATCATTCATACTCGTTCAACCGGCCCTTGTAATGACATCATAATTCATAATTTCACACAGAAATATAAAATAATCACAGTAACATAAAGTAGCACTGTAGGCCCAGTTTATACAGTTTATCTGCAAAGAAAGTTGATATTGAGGTGTATTACACTTTAAACTCATCATTCTGCATCACTTCTTCTCTTTTTGGACATTTCTGGGTTCTTTTAATGTGTTGTGGGAAAACTGAATCAACATTCACTACATGAGGCTCAGTTTTAGCCACTTTATTCACTATAAAGGAGATGTGCCTCTACTTTATGATATTATGTGCCTTTTTTGGCTCTTGAGGGCCGGATAAATTGCCTTGACGGGCCGTATTCGGCCCGCGGGCCTCGAGTTTGACACACGTAGTTTAGAGGCTCAGGAAACCTGTATTTACTGAGCCTCTGTTTTTGATTAGGATGTAACTCTTAAACAAACATTCTTGTTCATAGAACTCTTAGTTTTGTGTTTTCATGCTCTGTAAGCCATAATCATCAATTACAAGGAATGAAGCCTTGAAACGTCTCTATGTGATGATTCTGTAAAATAAACGAGTTTCATTTTCTGAAATCAGTGAAATGATATTTAATTGCAGCTCGTTCACCATTCTAACTTTCTGGGCAGTAAACAGTCAACGTATTGATTTTATCCGTAGGTAGGCACTGACGTTAATCTCCTCAGACATTTGGAGCAAAGATATAAACATTTATTTTAACATCTGCAGAGGATCTAAAGATCCCAAACTGGCGGCAGCTCAGACCTCCAAACCCCTGAAGTTCTGCGCCTCAAAGGACAAACAACCACGTTTCAAACATTTCAGACATGTTCCGTTGATATTCTGCAGTCGGACCGCTCTGAATGGAAGACGGCGCTCATTCCCGTTCTTTACGGGAGCAGAAATGTGAAAATGCAGCAGAACCGGCTCAGAACCGAAGCCATGAGCCAGTGAATGCTGTGAGGCTGCAGGAAACCAGCATGTCTGGTCTAATGGTGCGGAGAAGTCTCTGGTAGATCCGTTGGGTCCGGTTGTATCAACTAATCATGCTGCAGCCATGATGGCCGCCTCTACTACCGGCGGCTCAGCCAGAGGAGCCTTTCTGTCACAGAGAAGATGCTGGAGCTTTGGTTTAGTCGTCCCAGGTTTCCTGCTAATGAGCCTAGCTGTAACACCGTCATGCAAACGCAGCAGCTTCACTGAGCCCACAGACAGCTGCTTGGTGGAGCAGAGAGCACGGCCGGTGTTTATAGTATGCAAAGCATCCTGCACACAGATCCTGAAGGACCGCTTTTTTTTTTTTGCATGAAACAGACTCTCATTGTTAACTGGGTGGAAAAAGTGAGTGAAAGATGCGTCTGCCGACAGCTCCTGGTGGCACCGGAGAATGAAAACATGACAGAAAGATCAGCCAGAAGTGATGAAGGCTGGAGAAGCAGAGCCCAGGAGGTCCTCACCTCCTGATTTACATTCAGACTTCCATCAATCCAGAACGTTCCTTCACCAAAACCGCCACAAAAAGAGGAACCCCAGACCTACGGCACAACGAAAGCTTTAAGGAGCAACGGAGGAACCGTTCTGCACTTTGTGTTGGAGCTCGTCCTGCAATTGGCGAGTTGCCGGTTCACTCCCCAGGGCAGCTGTGGCTACTAGCGTAGCTCACCACCGTCACGGTGTGACTGACTGACTGTAGTGTGAAGCGCTTTGGGGTCGTTGGGCTCGTTAAAGCGCTACAAACCGTCTTTTTAACTTTAGAACCCTTTAAAAGGTAAAGTCTGGGCAGTGGCGGCTGGCCAATAGAGGGCGCCACCCCACCTGTCACCACTTTACCTTGAATAAGACAATAAAATAAAAATATATTTATGTATTTTTTTTAGCCGTGTAAGATAAACATTTTAAAGTTAATGATGAGTAAAGTTGTTTCATCCATCGATGACGTCTGATTGGTGACGTATTTCCGCCCTGGGCGCAGAAATCGTAAAAAGTCGTTATATACGCAGCAGCTCCTCTTCAGTACAAGAGACAGGAACATCCAGGGACACCCAGAGCTGAACGCAGAACGGGTTTGAATACTTTTCCTCCCGCCATGGGCCGACGTCACAGCTGTCCGTTATAAAGTTTACAGGAACGACAAGTCGAGGCGCAGGATTGGAGACGGTCGGACGGAAATTAGAAATGGTGCAAGAAAAATCTAATAATTCAGAACACTTTCACTCAAAAACGCTTTTTGAAAGAAGAAAAGGAGAAATTAAAAGTTAAAGAGCTCAAGCGCTTCATCACAATTAAATAAGCAGCGCATGGGCAGAGGAAGACAAGACACTTTTTCCAGGACCTGGTTTAGCAGCAAGGCTAACAGCTAACGGCTAACGGCTAACAGCTAACGGCTAGTAGCGAGGCTAACGCTTTATTTATCCTGCTTCCCCTGCCTCCTTTTCCATCAGCGTCTGACCCAGCATGGATTAGCAATGCAAAATAAACATTTCCCACAAACTTGATGAGGGCTGCAGGGCGTAGAACCGGCAGCAGAATGAGAAGGCTGACAAAAACAAAAATAATAGACCGGGTTAAGTTCTGTGCTGTATTTAAACTAATCATACATCATAAACCACCATGAAAGCGACAGCTCAGATAATACGAGTGTTTTCAGAGGATCGGTAGATTTTGTAGCATCACCGTTAAACCGTCTCAGACTTCAACCACAGAGTTATTGAGAAATTTGCTTCTGTCAAAGACAGAAGGGCAGAACGTATGTCTAAAAAGGAGAACACTGTTTTATTTTGTTGCTTTCGTTCATGTAAATAGACTTAGTATATGTTTTTATGGATATTGTGAGCTGGTACTATATAAATAAACTAAATCGAACTGAAACTCGCTTTATACTGAAATGTATAAAGCAGTGAACAAAAGACTTCCTTCTGGTATTCAGAAATTATTTAAATTAATAGAGAATAAATATAATTTGCGAGGTTTGTTTATATTTGAATGTGCAAAAGAGAAGAGCCAGATAAAGTCTAGATGTGTTTCAGTTATTGGTGTGAAACTGTGGAATGAACTGAATGACGACTTAAAGTTATGTCCTTTCTTGGTGAATTTTAAAAGGGTTTTAAAATGTAAAATATGTAGATTTGAATATTTATATATGTACTGTAAAGAACCTGGTAGGTTGTAAAGGTTGTAAGTATAAAACAGGATAGGCAAGAATAAACTTTGCTTCAGTCTATTCCTTTTTTTGGTAAATTGTGGATTTGTTTGTTTATCGTTGTTGTTTTTTACTGTTTCCTGTGTTTAATGTTGGATAATTTACTAAAAATAAAGTGAGTGAGTGAGTGAGTGAGTGAGTGAGTGAGTGAGTGAGTGAGTGAAAGAAAGAAAGAAAGAAAGAAAGAAAGAAAGAAAGAAAGAAAGAACAAACAAACAAACAAACAAACAAACAAAACTGAATGTGTATTTTAAGTTACAGCCGCCCTGGAGCTGAAAACTCTCATTACTGGATTTTTCGGTCCCTGCATCGTGTTTCACGCTGATCACTATTTGATTTTCTGCCAGTGTTTCTCCTCCAGACGTTGCTCTAGGCTGAGCTTTTACTGCAACTACCTGTCAGCGCTCTCCTTCATCCTCCAGACCTGAAAACCAACTTTCTCTGCTAGGTGAAGCCACTAAAGAAGCTACTCCTCCCTTTTAATGGCAGGTAGAAAGTACTCCTGGGTCAGAGTTGCTAGGCTCTGCTCTGTCTTCTCTGACCTCCAGCCAGTCATGGATCTGATGGTATGATTATATTTAGGGCTGGACGATAATTCAATAACAATATATATCGATCAATAGAAAAAAAAGGGTCAATAAAAATTTCAATAGAATAGTTCAATAGTTTTCCTTCCTTATGAATTTTAGCCATGTAGGTTAATATTAGAGTTATTACCCTCCCAACCAATCACAACGCAGACCCAGGAACCCTCCGTCATAAGCTCCACCCCCTTCGAAGAGTTCAGAGAGGACGCGTTCCTTTTTATTTTTTAAAAACTTGCAGTTTTGGTAAGAAGTTGGTTGAATAAAGGGTTGAGTTTGTGTTTTGTATATAAAAATAGGTAAGTAAGCAAAAGCATAAAATAGCCAGGGCTGCACCTAAAATATATGTTTTGAATTTGTTGATAATTATTTATATCGATCAATATGATTTATATTTTATCAATATGCTTTGTTTTCTATATCGTCCAGCCCAGCTATATTCAAACTGCTTTCAGATGACGAGTTTTGAACTGTTGCTATATAAACAAACTGGATTAAATCCAGTCCTAAAAGCGAAATGTGCGTTCAGGCCAGAAATAGCAGACCCGTATTTATCAGTTATGACTGAAAACAGCAAAGGAGTAAAAGTTCAGAGACGCTTTATTTATTTTAGGAAAATGTCTCCCACAGCGTCCAGAGCCGAGCTGAGGAGGCGTGGCTCAGCTCGCGGTTTAATGTTTTAGTTTTTAAGTCATTGATGTAAAACTGACGCTAGTTTTCTCTGGTTTTATAGAGAAAAACGCGTCGCTCTCTCCCAGCGCTGCTGCGCATCATCAGCTGGCTGAAAGGAGGAGACTCACGTCTGTTTAGGAACGCTACAATAATAAGATAATAATACATTCAAGTCTATATTTAACTACCAGAAGAGCAACGCCCTTTACTCTTAACACAAACAAACACAAACTAAGAGCGTCACCGTGTGTGTTGGTAAAATAAACAGAAGAACTGAAATAGATCTAAAGTTGGTCTCATTATTTTATCTCAGCAGACTGATGTTTAAACAGAGGAGCCTCCAACACTCCCAGCTGTTCTGTCATTCTAAATAAATGAGCACTGAACACTTATTTAGATTAAAATATAAATATTCAATTTATACACACAGCAAAACTCAATACAGGACTATGTGAAGCAGTTTTTTATCTTTTAAATGAATCCTGTTATTTGATCAGTTCACATCATTATGATTTTTACTCTTTCATCCAGCGGACCGAATCTTAACCAGACCAGACTTCATTCCTCATTATTAGGACGGATCAATCCAAGCACCTTAAAGGTGCATAGCCATGTTATTTTTATTTATACATCAGCAGCTCACTTTGGTTGCATACAAAGTTTTTCTGAAAGATTATTACGTCCTGCTGGCGTATCAGTTGTTTATTTAATGTTTTATGCTTCGTTTTCGCTCCGTTTGTTGGTAAATAAAGCGTTTTGTGTTTATTTATAATAACATCAGAAGGACGTACTAAAGCAGGGGATAAAACAAGGAAGCGGCTAGCGGCTATTAGCATCTCCTACTGCCACTAGATGGCGCCACATCTTTTTAGATTTGCTAATCGCGCCCATGCTGGATTCTATCTAGCCCCAGAACGGAGCATCAAAACATCTTCATGATGGAGGCTTGGTGTATATAACCTTATTTTATCACGATCAAATGGCTTCTGATCTTTTTTTATTAACAAATAACGTGGCTTTAAAATCTGAGCCCCTCAGGAGATTTGGGTTCATTTTACGAGTGATTGATCACTTTTTAAAGAAACGTTCAGTAATCTTCTGCAAACATCTGGGAGAATTAAAATAGTTAAAATCACTTGCTTTAGAAATCTACACAACATGAAATGTGAGTAAATGTTAAGATTTTTAAAGCTAAGTTAAGTTTTTTCCCCTCAATGAGCTTGAATTAGTTTCTCTTTTTTTTTTTTGGAAATTGCAATAACTATTTAGATCTTATTGACTTTACTCTTGTTTTTCCACTACTCTCTTTAGGTTTCATATCTTAAACCACAACAAAAAATTATTATTTTCTTTTACAAGCCTTACATGAATCTGAGGACGTTTTGTGGTTTTATTTACTCAAAGTTCATTAATTTTTTAATTTTTTATTATTTAAATACATTTTTAAAATCTAATCGAGTTTAAATAATTATTATCTGCACTGAATTTTTGACTTGCAGTCTTGTAGTTGGTCTGGTGACCAAAACTATACTCAGTCCAACTAATACTCATATAAAGTATGCATGACTGTCCTGGGATCTTATTCTTGGATTAATATATAATGTGTTTTACTGCAGTTTCTTTAGTATCAGACGTGTCTGATTTCATACGGCTGAGAGTGAAATAAACGACGACGCATTAGGATGAAGAGCAAAGAGGAAGTGAAAACATGTGACCAAAAACAATAGATTGCATCAGATTTTAAATAAAGACCTAAAATGACCAGATCCGCTTTTAAAGTATTTTTGAAACTGTGAATTTTGTGCGTTGCATCATCTTGCAACATGTTCCATCAACCTAATGACAAATATCCACGATACAAGTTGGAATAATAATAACATATTAAAGTTTATAAATATGACTATCTTACCACAACTAACATAAATAACTGCAGCTGTTTTATGCTTTAAGTCTGTTCTGCTTAGTTTCAGGAGAATTTATTCACATTTTAATTCACTGATATCAGCATCAAACCAGCGACGCACCAACATAGAAATTTGGACCAATCCTGATATTTATATCACCGTCATGGCCGCTTAGTTTCCTCCTGCTGTTTAGACACCATGAGAAACTGCTTCAGTTAAACACTATCCTCCAATCCTGTGATGTGTCACAGTCACATGACCTAACACATGACCAACCCCCCCCCCCCTCCAGAAAGACAAATAGCAACAAGATGGAAATAAACATCAGCCCAGTTTTACATATCGGACCGATACAGACCTGTTATAAAATGACTGCTATTGAACATGCTGTGTATAAACAGCTCAACTACAACGTACAACTACGCATCTTTCAATAAATGGCAGCAAATATACTGCAGCCAAATAATTAACTAACATTTACTGCAGTTCCCACATATTCTGATAGGGATGATTAATCATATATTCAGACATAGCCTGGCTGTGAATTAATTGGCATTAGTTGATAACTTTGACTGAACCTGCAAAACAAACAATGCTTTGATTAAAAATCTTGTTTTAATTGACAAAAAAAAGTTATTCTGATAGTAAAACTGTTTAAAATGAGCTTTTTCACCATTGTCTGTGCAGGTAACTTTGTTTAAGGGAAAAAATTAAACCAATCAGAATGTGCATCATGAAGTCCAAGGGGAAAAGTTAATAACTTAAAATCCAACAAGAAACATGGAGGCATTAAAAGTTGAAGCCCATCTATGCAGCCAAGCATTCATCACTAAGCATGATTTTTTTTTTTTTTACTCGGCTCCATGAACATGGTCACCAAGCACTGAAGGTCAGAGAGAAGTCGTCTTCAGATTCAATGCAGGTAATGAACCAGAAATGTAAAAATTAATTTGCTGATTTTCTATTGGGGCCGATTTAGAAAAAAAACGGGTTGATTTTAAATACCGGTGACTACATGTAAATATGAGTCCTCAGCCATAACAGTGTTCATATAGGACAGCAGCATTGGTCCAGATCTTCATAGCGGTGCATCTCTGATGAGGCAACACCTCAGCATGCAGACACGGGTTCTGAGCCCCAGACATGAACGGGTTTATGGTGTAAAACACGTGCATCAACCTCCAGAACAAAGGCTAACGCCTGGTGAAGATGCAGGTAGGAAGGTTTCATCATCATCATCATCATCATCATCATCATCATCATCATCATCCACAGTGAAATGAGTCCTGCTTTCCTGTGGGCAGAAAATCCTCTCAGGTAGAACCCGTCAGTCCAAAGATTAAGACCTTAAGTCGTGGAGACATGTCCTGTGGTCTGATGAACCTGCAGCTGAAGATGTTTGGCAACAAAGAGCATCGTTAGATCAGGAGTAAAAAAGGGCGAGGCGCGCCCCAGAGCGCCATTCAGACTGAAGTAAAGGGCAAGAAGAATCATGTCGCTGCAGGTAGAACCGGTTCACCTCACCAAACAGACGACACCATGTCTGAGGACATGAAACCCCGGACACTCAGGCCTTACATGCGTCCTTCTGATGGAGGAAAACCCGCAGGAAACCACCTAATTAGTCACTTAAAGACAACAGAGCGGACACTCTGGAGTGACCGTCACAAGGTGCTGACCTCACCCCCAAAGATAGACTAAAAACCTGCAAACCGGACCCACCAGCTCTGTCAGCAGGGTTAGGGTCTAGATTGCAGCAAACCGAGAACAACTGGCAACCCTAACAAATATGAGAGAAAGAAAAGTGAACCTGGGTATTAATCCAGCCGTCTTCAGTCAGAGAGTGAGGACGGGCATGTTGCAGTTCTGTAAGCTGCAGCGTTTGTCAATGTCTGGTTGCATCATTCCCTCCGTTTACTGCTGGCTTTCTGACTCCTTAGAAATGCCGCGTCTGTCTGCAGAGAAAATATCTACCACAACGCGTCTGGAGGCTCTGATTCCTCCATGCACCAAGTGTTTCCTCAGGATAATCATCTCCTGAATAAAAGCCACGCAGAAACCCGCCGTCAGAAAAGCTCCAGATGAAAGCAGCCTTCAACCTTCAGCTAACACCGGCTTCCAAACTAACGGACTTTAGGATGAGGGACGGCGGTGGGTTGTGTCCGGGTCACTGAGCACAAACGTTAATTAGGTTCACCGTGGGCTAAAACTCTACTCACACACGGTGCCAGGCTGATAGTGGAGGCTAACGGCTCCTAAACACAGACGCTTCACGCTTTTCAAGCTCATGTTGATCTGTGGAGAGGAGGAGGAGACCAAGGAAGAGCCTTCAAACGGTTTCCAGGGAGGAAACAAGGAAACTATGGAGAAAATGCATGAAAGCTGCGTCCCAGTGGTGGATTAACGAGAAGCTCTGCAGGGAAACGCTGAGCAGAATCACCTGCAGCTGCTCTGCAACTTTACCGTTTCATATCTAAATATTTAGGTTTGAGTTACGAGGCGGCAGAGCTCCGATGTTTGGCTCATTCTCAGCTCATCAGAAGCCTAATTAACGGCGTTTCACCTGAACCGCAGCTGATCACATCATTACAACTGCAGACTTAATGGTTTATCTCCTTAAGTAAAACACAGCGACGTGCAGAAGCCCAGATCTAGTCCTTGATTCCACATTTTCTCCTTCAAGCTCACAGACTACATTGTGCCATTGTCTGTTTTGCAGACAGTTTACTCCAGCAGCTTGTCAAAAAGACACAATTAGTTTGCATTTCTTTAGAAAAGAGTTCAAAACGACAAAAACCCAGACTTCCTGAAGCTAAGCTCCAATAAGGCGATTAGCAAAGAGCAAGCAGCTGAAATGTTGCCCAATCAGGTCAAACAAAAAGGTCTTTACTGGATTCTTTCCCTCATATGTAGAAAAGGAAATGTGTAAATAATGAAACAACATTCAACGCTTTACTTTAAGCAGAAGAAGCCCTGAATCATCGCTCTGAGGCTCGGCTTGTCTCATTAGACGCCTGGTTGGCCTCAGCCTGCATTAATACTTTGGTTACAGGTCTGGTTAATTGCTTAATTGCTTAATTGCTTAATAGGTTTACAGTAAGCTGCACAATGTTAGGAAACATCTGATAAGATTAGTAAATATCACAACAACAATGTGACTAGTGATAAATACTTATAAATGTTTCTCTTCCTGCTTTGTGTTAACACACCGTCTCATCAAACAACAAACCAGGAACGCACGACATGGATATCGGCTGACGTTGGTCCTTTTCTTAATTCAATTCAATTCATATAGCACCAATTTATAAAACATATCATCTCAAGGCACTTTCAAAAGTCAAATTAAAGCAGATTATACAGATTGGTAAAAAAAAATGTCCTACCTAAGGAACATCGGTATCAGCTGACGTTGGTCCTTTTTTTTACATATTGTATCGGGCCGATACGTAAAACTGAGCCGATATTTAAAGTTTATTTCTATCTTGCTGTGTGTTTCGGGCGGGGGATCATGTGGTCATGTGACCGAAGCAGAGCAACATTTTCAACAGTGTGGTGCTTTTTTTCACGCTGCTGAAAGGGTGCAAAAATGTTTATAATATGCATAATATCTGTAAATATCTGTTATCGGTCATAAAAGCAATATTAATATCGAATATCAACATCGGCCCAACTTAGGACACATCGGTGCGTCCTAAATAAACGTCACAGAGAGCCTTAATGCATTTATAGTCCAGCTGCTGCTGCCTCAACCTGAAACTCACCTGCAGTCAGAGCAGGGAGGAAAACCTCGGTTCCCTCATTGCAAATTTATCCTGCCCTGATTTAAAAAGCAGGATCAAATATAATACTTTTAATATAGTTTTCCTTCTTCTCTGAAATTGTTGCACTGAAACTAAAACTGGTGCACCTCGTTCACTCTGTGCCTCTAATTGTTGTTTAGCTAAAACATTTATTTCATGTGCTGTGGATTCTGGCAATGTATTAAAAATCAGAAATTATTTAATACGGTTTATTTATAGATCCAAACAAGGTTATATGTTGAGAAATAAATATGTGGAATTGTTCCCAGGTACTGTGTAATGGTTCAAATGTGGCAGGCTGCATGCAGTCACCTTATTTTGCCCTTTTCTGGCTGAAAGCTGTCGTCTTCAATCTCCTCTGCAGGGATGAATGGACCCGAGTCAGACGTTCGTTATTCATTTCTCAGAAATGTGGTTTGCAGACAGTTTACTCATTTACAGGTAAGTGAGCGAAGACGCATGGCAAACTAAACAAATACCAGCTGGTTTTTAAGTCCTGGCATAAGACGGAAATTTAGTGGAGAAAACAGAGACAAAGTTCAGCACCAGGAGAAAAATCTGTTTTTTTAAAGATAAATCAGAGGGAATCCTGACGGCATTAAAAACGGCTTCAGGAGGCAAATGTTGTCCAGCAGTGAGTCGACAGAGAGGAGCTGCACTGCGTTTAAAAATGCAGGCACCAGAACAGGCCTGCACACATTCCTCTGGAGATAAAAGTCTTATGAGCGCGGTGGGAACTCATCAGACGCTGATTAACAAATCTGTCTGGCAGAAAGTTGAGACACAAATCCACAAACAACCCTGGCACTAAAACTCCAAGCAGAGCAGCAGAGATGTGCTTCCTGTCAGACTTCAGCTCCTGGCAGGAGGCGTGACTGACCTGAGCTCGCAGACCCTGAGGAAGGCCAGGCATCTTCATCCTCCTCCTCCTCCTCCTCAGAAACCAAACCTCAGCTCCCTCTTCAGCAGCCGCTGCCTGAAGCTCTTCTCAGATGCTGCACACCTTCCTGCTGCCCTCCTCAGCACACACTGAGCCACAGCAGCCCAGAGAGGCTGAGCTGCAGCGTGGACACCACAGAGTGGGCGGGGCATGCAGCACAGAGCCACTCTCATTGGCCAGGAGAGCCACGGGGAGTCAGAGTCCAGCCAATGAGAGAGGAGGGAGGGTGTTTCTGCGTTAAAGCAGCAGAGTCATTTATCAGGAACAGAGAGCGGCTGTTCTGCAGTCTGATCAGAGAAACCACCCGCAGGAATCGCTGCTCCTAAACCCGTTTATTTCTGTTTATGCAGCCAAAGGCGACAATAGTTCACGATTAAAAGTCCCAGCAGATGGCAGATCTAGGCTTGGACTTATTTTTGCTGTCGTTTCGATGTGCATCTGTGGCCAAAATGTCACAGAATGGCTCAAGAAAGGCAGAAACGAACAGCAACATCGTTTAAACCAGAAAATCAGCAGAATGGCAACAAAAGTAACCCTACACTCTAAAAAATTATTCACAGGCTTAGTAAATATCATCGCAATAAATAGCTATACTAACTTAATAAAATCTCTAAATATCACTTAAGTGATTGTTTCAGATGTACATACCAAAATAAATGTCTAAAAATTCAACAGTTAATTTTGTGTCCAATTTACAACTATGATTTAGGTTTATTTCACAAAATGAAATTAGTATTTGCTTGACAAATTATTTTTTTTAGATATTCTTAATATGTTTGGTAAATTTCAAACAAAATATTTGGGAATGGATTAATTCTACTGATTAGTTTTAAGAACTACAATTATTAGTCATTCTAACTTAATATTATTTCAACTTAGTCAACTACTTAAGAAGTTGAGTAAATTACACGCCAAGTTGATGGTAATCGTGCGGGGAAAAAAGGAAGATGCGTATTAAAAAAAAGGTAAATTATGTCAAAAATACAAAGAATTGTGAGAAATTGTGAAAGCAGACAAAAGTACTCGTCACTTTGGAGAATAGCGTTAAAAGTGTAAACATCCAGCTGCCATGTTCAGCAGCAGTAGCGCTGATTAAAGAGGTTTGGATGCTCTTAAATATAAATCGATAAAACTTCTCTTTAACCAGAACAATGAAAATAGACAAACCAAATAAAGACGAGAGAGTCAACTTTAAGCAAAGAGCGATATAATCATTCTGTAAATGTGCTTTGGTTGGTAACGTGGGCAGAAAGTCCATTTCTTTTGACTTTGTTTTGGTGTTTTAGTGTTTTGGTGGGCAAACATTTCATTTCAGTTTATTTCCAAAGTGCCAATTCACAGCAAATGTCATCTCAAGACAAACCAGTGAAATTATGATAGAGTTTAGATATGTACTTGGTCGGGTGGTTGAAATACAGTCAGCAAAACCCTCAAAAGTGTGGCTGGACAATTTATTGCATTATTAATATAATCATAATTTTAAAAAAATCGTGTTCCAAATCCAGAGTTCTGCAATTTTTGGATATGTAACGATTAATTCGTCCTTTAGGTGTCAGTATTATGTTTCCACATAGAAGGGAAGAGAGTTGCAGCCGTGAGATAACCTAATTTTATATAAACTTTATATAATCACACCTTTTATACTTTCAGGAATCTTGCCACAGACTTGTTTGTTGGTTGCACTTTATGTTCAACAAGGATTGATGTCCAACTTAATTAAAAGCTGTTCTGTCGAATAATAATATTCAGATTAATAAAAACTGTTCATTTTCTTGTTTTAAAAAGTGTACAAACATTTATCTGCAGGATATTTTTGATTGCTGATGGTTAATGCAGAGAAAAGTCAAAATTAAATCACAATTATGGTTAAAATATACCACAATTTGGATTTTTAGGGAAAAATCAGAGCCCTAGAATGAAGTCTGGGTTGTTTCTATTAACGACGCTGGGATAAAATCCACTGAGTCTGAATCGGACCGTTCCTTCACAAAATCTGTGCTTAAACGTTTTAGTCTGCAAAACATTTCACCAACATTGTTACTATGATAACAGGAGCAGATAAATCCAATAACTTTGCTGTTGAATGCTTACTCACAGACATGATGACAGGTTTATTAATTTTAACACATTAAAGCTTGCTGCCCGTCTCAGCCAATCGTCTGGGTTCATTTCAACATTTTAGCAATTTTAAAAACTGAAGCGCTCCTCATCAGACACTGAGTGGAAAAGAAAGATCAAGTAGCTGCTTTAAAAGAACAAACGGTAAATTGTAGTGAACTATAGAGCTCTGACAGTGAACCTGCTGGCTTCACCACGCCTGCAACCCTGAGACACACCTGTGATACCTGGGACAGGTAGGTGCTGTAACCCCAGCCCTCTGGCCTGGAAACACTCTTCCCCCGCCAAGATCATGTTGCCTGAACAGAATAAAGAGTTAGGACACGCTCCCACCAGGTGTTCAGGTGAGGTTAGCGCCAGCCTTCTGGGAAAAGACAATACCAAAAACAATACCTGCATATTTTTAAGCTGAGTCCCGATATACAATATTTATCTCGATATGTTATTTTTTTTTTTATATAAATTATAAAAAGGCGTCTCTGAATGAAAGCTTTATCCCACACGTCTCACAGGCAAATTTTTTTTAACAAACAGCTGTAGATAAATGAGAAAAGGCAGAAAAATAAAAAGTATAATTATAATGTAACATAGACCATCTCGATCTAAACTATATAGTCTCATCTTTAATTTTTTTTAGAAACTCCATACATTGCCCAGCCCTGATCATCACTGCAGCTCTTAACAGTCGACTAAATTAAGTAAAACCACCAACATTTAGTTGTGACTGAGTTTTAATGAGAGACAAAAAATATTCTGTAAAGTTGTAGCTAGGGCTGGACAATAATTCAATAACAATATATATTGATTGATAGAAGAAGGGTGAATAAAAAGTTCAGTAGAATAACAGTTTTCCTTCCTTTTACATTCTATCCATATAGGTTAATATTACAATATTACATCCTCCCAACCAATCACAACGCAGACCCAGGAACTAAGCTCCGCCCCTTCAGAGTTCAGAGGGCATGTGTCATTTTTTCTTTTTTAAAAACTTGTAATTTTGGTACAAATTTGGTTGAACAAAGGGTTGAGTTTGAATTCAGTGTTTGTGTCTTTATCTAAAAAATATGTCACTAAAGCAACAGCATAAAATGGTCAGGGCTGCACTTAAAATACATGTTTTCAATTTGTTGATAATTATCGATATCTATATAATATGATTTATATTGTAGGAATATCCTTTTTTATATATATATATTCACAGGGGTAAAAGTGGTGTGTCTTCAAAGTTAGCAGCTTATTGTGTGTTTAATGAAATTATACATTTTCATAAGAAGATTAACTTCTTGACTTGAAACTTGGAGTCGATCCGTTCTGTGGCTGCTACTCTTTCCTTTAATGTTAGAAAACGCACCACGGCTCCTCAGTGGGGTTTAATCTTCACCTCAACGTGTAAACAGGTGTTCTCAAACCCACCTGCTGCCAACGCTGAACAAGCTCTGCATCGGTGGCAACCACTGCCAACACAACAACGCGATGATTTCCAGTAGATTAACAATTAATTATCCGCTCCACCTGTACGGACACAGACATAAACTAAGCTAATCAACTGTGGCAAATAAACAGTAGATAGTCTGTTGGTTTTAAAGTAACTTTTATAGCTCGTTAGAAAGTATAAAAACACATCTGATCACTTTATAACAGGCGTCACCGACCTTTTAGAAGATAAGCGCTAATTCATTGGTGTTGTGTCATAAAAAGGGATACCTGTGCAGTCAGCTCATCTTAACTTTATGTAAAGATGTTTTTAATGCTTTTATCATTTTAAATCTATGTAAATACAAGTATGATTAAAAAGGAAGAGCAATAAATAAAATTGCATTTTAGATGCAGCTCACTGCTATTTTTTGACAGGCCTGCACTGCAAAAACTGATCTAAAAACAAACAAAATGTTCTTAAACATGGGGGTTTTGTCCTTGATTTGAGCAGGTAAATAAGATCATCTGCCACTGGAATGAGTATTTTGACTCCTAAATTAAGATAATTAGATATTTAACACTTGAAATAAGAAGATGGAGATGCATTGTTCCTATTTTAAGTGCAAAAATCTTATTCTGTTGGCAGATCATCTTATTTACCTGCTCAAATCAAGGACAGATACACAAATTTTAGGAAAATTTTACTTATTTTTAGTCCCGTTTTACCAGGTCTGAGGGCCTCACATGTGGTCCTGGGGGGCCACCTGGTGCCCACAGGCCACATGTTGGTGCTTTATAAAAACCCAGAACCAGGACTGTGAGCACAGTAAAGACCCTCAGGAGCTCCACAGTGTGTGTAACAGCAGAAATGTCTGTAAAGACATTAATAATTATATAACGCTAACATTATGCGTCATGCAGCGTGAGGCTGGAGGCGTGCCGCCTGACATGCACCGTATGACAGACGGAAATGATTCAGCATTTTTTCTTCCCATCTGATTGGTGCACATCAGTCACATGGAATTCTACAAAATATGTTTCTATTTTAACTTTTAATGTGTCTAAATATTAAAACTACACTGAATGTATATTTCTGCATTTTTTTCCAGTTCCTTAGATTAAGCTAATCTGTTTAAATGATTTTAAAACACTGGAATAAAAACATAAAATGTGTTTTTTTTTTTTGTATAAACTAAATGACAACATGGGCTACAGGTATGACTGAATAGACCAACGACTTTGCAAACAGGTTGAACCTGCTGAATTTTCTGGAAGTGGGTGTGAGTGAAACCAGAGGAATGAGCGTATCTGCGAGAATTCATTGTTGACATTCCAGAGGAGGACCAGAGCATTCACACTGCGGCCCACACAAACGCAGAGTTTGTCTTCATCTTCACAGCTTGGTGCAACAAAACTGAGCCGGAAACTAAACCTTAACCTTCCTAAAGCATTGAGGACCCACTGATCCCCAGTTTGGGTGGATCCAGAGGGACTTTTGATATTTAGGAGGCCAAAAACTTTCATTTCTTATATTTTGGTTACATAATTAAACAAAAATTATTTGCAAGCCACTGAAAAACACCAGGAAAATATAAAGCCACCTGCTACGGTATTTGTTGTGGAGGATAAAGACTATTTCTCCTGATTTAGTTTGCTTTTATAGTTCATCTGAGGAGACAAATTTATATTCAACAGGAGACAAAATGTGCAACACTTTAGGGTGAGGCAGCTGCTAGGAAGACAACCTAAGCATTTAAAACGCTCCCAATTATCAAATTATGATGATTATTGAAAGAGAAAATGTTTTTACAGGTGCAGAGATTTAAGGTGAGCACAGACAGGTAAACAGGATCAGAAGGTAGGAAACAAAAAAACTGACTATATTTAACAATTTAACAATTAAGACGTCATAACTGTAAGGTTGCAATAGTTGTGTCACATGAAAAAACAAAAATGTTCTGTGAAACTTTTTTAACCTATCATCACATAGTTCTAATGGGTTTAAAAGTACATAGCCACGTTATATGCTTATATAAAAAAAACGTTTGATCGTGATAAAATAAGGTTATATACATCAAGCCTCTATCCTAATAATGTTTTATGGTCCTTTTTGTGGATAAATAGCCCCAGCACCGGGCGTGATTAGCAGATGTAAACAGACGTGGCGCCCTCTAGTGACAGTATCACAGAACTGTTATAATGCCGGTTTGTTTAATTAATAAATCTAAATTAAATAATGCCGGACCGAGCCTGATCCTCTTCAATGCCTCGCAGTAAAACGGTAGCTTGGTATGATTGAAGACCAACATTATTAATCAAATAAACCAATCTACAGCATCTTTAAGAGCCTCATATCAGAACAGCCGTTAGCCACTTCTTTTTTTAACCTCTGCTGTGCATGCTCAGTACGTACTCCCGTAATATCATAAATAAACATGAAAGGGCTTTTTTACTCGCAAATTGAGCAAAAACAAAGAGTAAAACACCAAAACAACAACTAACACTCCAGCAGGACATGATAATATTTCATAAAATCTTTGTATGCAACCAGAGTGAGCTGCTGACGTATAAATTAAAAAAGTCAAATAATGCGGCTATGCACCTTTAAGGTGGTCAAGTCAATATTTTTGCCAAATTGTTGCCACTCGATGCATTAAATTAAGTAATTAAATTACTTTAAATATATAGGCATGTATTTGGCTTGCTAAATTGTATTGAATAAGCAACAATATTCATTAAAAATTTGTCCAAAGTTAAGTTCTGGAAAGACAGACTGTCATTTTCTGGTTAAAGTTATAAACTGAACTTCAGAAAAAGAGAATATCGTATTCTTACCATTTCAAAACAAACTGATTAAATAATAGCTTCATAATAAACAGGGAGCAGACGAGGTCACCAGTTATAGACAGAAATGCTGACTTCAGCATTAAATCCTAAAGACGTCTTACCATTATACCAAGAAGGGCTGCACCCATAAAGTGGCGTTCTCAAAGTTTAACACAATAAACACTGTTTAAAAATATTTAAGAGAGTAGACAAAAATAAAAAAAGGAAGACATGTAGTTGAGCTAAAAAAGCTGGATCACATTTTTCACACAGCACTCCAACCTACACTGCTGCTGCAGCTGGTAGATCAAGAAAATATAATATACCAGAGATAGAAACTACACCGCTGAATAAATTTACATGGACCAGATCCTCGTTTACAACGTTTTGTCCACGTCTGTTCTGATAAAATATTATTTTATTTATTCATTCCTCAGTAGTAACGTTATATTTGTATCATCAGCAAACCGGCAGATAAATGGAAGCACAGAGTGGCGCATTAATGATAATTAATTACATTTATAGTTACATGACTGAACACTTTTACCAGGTGTTATCTTTTCTACCGTTTTGCCAAAAAGGGAAGTGACATTTAAATTACAAATTTCTCTAAACAAAGGCTGAATTGTCCCTTTCTTACTGGTTTTCCCTTAATAAAAAAAGTTTGTCTCAGTGTAATTAATGATGTGTTTTGCTAACCAGATAGAACCCTGTGCCTTAACTTAAAAAACAAAATGGGATAAAGTATTTTCTTGGTTTCGGTAAGTTTGAAATGTTAGTAGCGTGAAAACATTATTAGACACAATTAACTACCTAATAAGCAGAGGTGCTGTAGGATAAGTTCAGAACAAGGTGGTTCTGGTTAAAATGAGTGTCTCCCTCATTGCAGCTAGTTAGCAGCTAGTTAGCAGCTAGTTAGCGGCTAGTTAGCGGCTAGTTAGCGACTAGTTAGCAGCTAGTTAGCGTCTAGTTAGCAGCTAGTTAGCGGCTAGTTAGCAGCTAGTTAGCAGCTAGTTAGCAGCTAGTTAGCAGCTAGTTAGCAGCTAGTTAGCAGCTAGTTAGCAGCTAGTTAGCAGCTAGTTAGCAGCTAGTTAACTTGTTTTTATACAAAACAAGCTGGCTAGCAAAGCAACTAGACTTTACTTTAGCTGATAAAATTTGACTTAAGCTTATTTAACCTTTGTAAAAAAAATATTATTAAGAATACAACATTTTTCAAGAGGGACCTAGCAATACAGCTGCTCTACAGCTATAATAAAAACAAGCATTCATACATATAATAATAAAATAAATAAGCCCCAAAAAGGTCAAAAATATAAATCAATTAAACACATAAGACAGACTTTTAAGCAAGTGCAGTAAATACGTCTCTCCTGTTTCTGGTCTTTTAATTGTCCATTTAATTCCCCAAAAAGTCATAAGTTTAGTCTGATTTATCTGATTTAGTTATTTTAGTTGCTACCTGCTGTTTGCATTACAAGCACCTTTACATTTTTAAAAAGGTGGTGATGTGTAAATAAACTTTAAATGTTTATTTACACATTTGAAGCGTAGTGGCACATATATGCTCATTGTGCTGCGCAAAAAGTAAAGTTATAAAAGTACTGGAAAATAAGCAAAGACTTATTATGTTCAGGCAGTTTTCTTAGAGCTGAGCTTTGCAGAACTCACAGAGCACTAGAAGAAGTCGCTGCGCCGCATGAAATGCCTCACAGTCATGCTGTGCAAACATGTGGTCAGTAGGAGACAAACTGCGAGGTGCAGAGATACTAAAACAGAGTAAAAAACCCCCAGAGTAGTATGGGCAGCACATTAACGCATTAATAGAAAGGTTAACTAGGGTTAATGTTATGTTATTTGAATAAAAACGAGTCTCCAGCAGACTGACCGCCGTTTGCTGCAGATCGATGTGGTGTTTTCAGGCTGAATGACTTCTTAATGGGTTTCCTGACTCATTACACACAGATCAGATCTCGTTGTCTGGGACACCTTCTCAGCTGGAGAGGGAGAAATATTTATCTCCAAGCTGCCAAACCAACACTTCAGACTGTTAGAGCTTCACTTTTCCCTTTAGTGAAGGAAACACGTGTTTTCAGAACGGCCGAAACAACAAACGAGTACCAGGAGGAAAAATGCATCATGTTTTTATAATGACTGGGTGGGTGTGTTCTGCTTTTCAGCAGGAAGTCTGTCCCAGCGTTGCTCAGGAAATAACACAGAAATTTAAAAGAAAAAACACAAAGTCAACATCCAACAGACTTTAAATCAACTTAAAGGTTACCAGATTCCATCACACTGACTGCAGATGTAAAGCCAAGCATCTAGAGAGGAAGAATCAGGACTTTCCAGCAAACATGCAGGTGGAAGCTGCAACCTGGTGGCGCCCCCTAGCGGCCAGGAGTGACGCCTGCATGCAGGCCTGCGGCGGCAGCCGGAGGAAAGAGAGCAGGCCACTGGGTCAAGTTCTGAGAAGTTTCCTCTGACGGGTCTGTGTGGTGCAGCGAGCAGGAAGCTGCAGCTTCAGCGAGGTTACAAACACGTCCCGACAACACGCAGCTGAATAAAAACACGCAGCAGAATAAAAACACGCAGCAGAATAAAAACACGCAGCTGAATAAAAACACGCAGCCGAATAAAAACACGCAGCCGAATAAAAACACGCAGCTGAATAAAAACACGCAGCAGAATAAAAACACGCAGCTGAATAAAAACACGCAGCAGAATAAAAACACGCAGCTGAATAAAAACACGCAGCAGAATAAAAACACGCAGCTGAATAAAAACACGCAGCAGAATAAAAACACGCAGCAGAATAAAAACCCGCAGCTGAATAAAAACACGCAGCAGAATAAAAACCCGCAGCTGAATAAAAACACGCAGCAGAATAAAAACACGCAGCAGAATAAAAACACGCAGCTGAATAAAAACACGCAGCAGAATAAAATAAAAACCCGCAGCTGAATAAAAACACGCAGCAGAATAAAAACACGCAGCTGAATAAAAACACGCAGCTGAATAAAAACACGCAGCTGAATAAAAACACGCAGCTGAATAAAAACACGCAGCAGAATAAAAACACGCAGCAGAATAAAAACACGCAGCTGAATAAAAACACGCGTGTTTACGCAGCAGAAAGGTTTATAATCAGCCATGAATGTGTTCATACCGACGGCAGATATAGACTCAGAGCGATTTCTATTTAGACTATTTTAATTATAACGCGTTTATTTACAGGCTCCTTTCATAAAGTTCAGAATCACCGTTAAAATAAAATAAAAACGGATAAGAAACATAGATAAAATAAGTTATCTGGAGTGGTGCAATCACAGGGAAGGGGTCAGTTTTAAGTCTGGATCTGACCAGAGGAAGTGGGTAAAAGATCCAGGATTTGGGTCCAGAGCAGGAGAAGGTTCTGGTCTGAGGAGAACGGAGGGAACGAGGAGGAAGATAGAGGAGGAGGGTCTGAGGAAGGAGGAGGAGGAGGAGGCGACATGAAGAAGATGAGATAAGTGGGTGGAGGGGGAGATTGTGATCGATGTGATGAGGCTGTGGGTGGCAGAAGAAAGTGACGGAGAAAGCTGATTAATACTGACTAACATGCAGAGCAGCTGACGTTATTAATGCTCTGTTTTAATGTTCTCACACTGCTTTATATGTAAATAGGACTGCTGTATTCAGAATTTAGCTCCAAGTTGTATATTTTACAAACAGTTTTCCCTCAGGGACGCTTGTCTCCAGAGCTGAGAGTTTGCTACAGGCTCCAAAACCAAAAAACAAGCCCTTAATATTCTGCAGCCCAGAATTTATCAAACTCTGGTTTGATAAAGAGGAGGAGCCACTTTCTAATGGCATGCTTAGAAATCTGAACGAGGCAGCATTTATGTGGTTTATAATCTGAGATCAGTTTGTTTCCTGAAGTGATAGAAAGCCTTTCAGCCTCATTGGCCACATGGACGGATGTTGGACTTTTAAGCACATTTGTCTGCAGCAGAAGCTGCAACTTCATGTAATTGTGCAAATTGAACGTTCGTGGAACACGGAGCCGGTTTACAGCGTTGGATCAGTCTGAATATCTGCAGCCTGTGATCAACAAACCTAAACCTGATTTCATACTTTATTCTGCCATATTTGCAGGATTTTAGTCTTCTACTGCCTTCATTTAACGAACAACAGCTACAGGTTGGCGTATCTGGATTTTTAAATTGAATAAAACTCTGTATGTGAAACGCTGTGGTTAGAAATAAGTCGTGTGGATTTGTATTATTTAGTCAGCACTGAATCAGGATTAAGTTGACATCTGGGCCACGCCCACATGTTAACTTTCTCAGGCTCCACTGGAGCGGTGCAGGTTTCCACTCGTCCTGCTGAGTGGAAACGTCTCACCCTGATCATGTTAAATCAAACCCACTTTTAGTCTTTTCTCCTCATAAATGACTGAGATACTGACATTTCTAGGTTTTGAACAAATAACTGATTAATTCATTTATTTGAAGCCTTTCTGTTCAGTTTTAATCCAGACAGCAAAATTCATTTTGATGACAATTTTAACAATTTTCTCCAACATAAATATTTTTTACTAAGGCTGGGCGATAAAATCAATTTAATTGATTAATTAGAATTTACAATTTAAGACTGATTTTTTTCTTCTTAATAATCAGGATTTTATTTTGCTATTGATCTCGTTGGGCTTCCTAGAGAACAACTGAATATGTTTAGGAAAATATACGGTAAAGAGGAAACTTTTATACCATAATATGAGGCACTTTAATTCACTCATTTACTTATTTAAGTTAGTTTGAAGCTACAGCAGTGAATTCTGTTCTCAGCTCGTTGTGTAAAACCACCAGCAGCAAACATTTAGTTATATTCTCATTGTTTACTACGGCAGGGCGGCCATCTTGCTTTACCAGCATGTTTTACACCTTTTATTTAGTTACACTTTTGATTTCAGGCGACTCCCAGAAGAAACCATTGACATGAAGTCAAGTTTTTAAAAGAATTTCATTTTGTGGGGAAAAAAAAGGAGGAAAAAAAATTGATTAATTGGATTTAGGAAAATTATATTTTTAGGCCATATCACCAAGCCCTAATTTTTACGACTTTTCGTCCTGCAGATCTAATTTAACTGTGGCTCTTATTAAAAAAAAAGAAAAAACACACTAACAGGGCTGGGTGGTTAATCTAAAATAGCAACAATATTGCTCAGAATACTTTTATTAAAATGTTTTAACCATGTAGAAAAGTCTTGTTCCAGAACCCAGAAGAACTGCGGTTCCAGGTTTCCTGGTACAGAAAAAAAAAACAAAAAAAAAAAAAAAACAGCTAACTTGATATGAACTCAGAGAAAACAATGAGGCGGTTTTATTATTGTAAACATTAACACGTCTGCAGCCCTAGTTTCCATTTTACCAGTAATAAAGACAAACAGGGTTTATGGCATCAAAGGATAAGTCAGAATCAGCAGCAATTAGCAGCATAACGAGGAGACGGTAGCGTCAGATTATACAGCACATTAGTTTTCCAGCCATATTTAACGAGAAATGACTCAAAACTAGTGTTGCACTGATGCCATTTTTTGGCCCTGATACCGATACCTGGCTGTGCAGTATCGGCCGATACCGATACCATCTGTTTGATATTGATGTGTGTATATATGAAGAACTGCATACTACTTGGATGTAAAATAATTGCCATCATGGCTTTGTCAAGCTGCTACCTTTGTAAATCAGGACAAAGACTAATACAAAGTGAATCTAGTAGAACTAATGAGTGTCAGGAGAGAGAAGGCTGCGTTCAAGTGACATACAAACATCAAAATATCTGTGCCTATTTGTTGGTACTCGCCGATACCGATACCAACATTTTAGAGCGGGAAGATTTTACTGGTATCGGTATCAGTGCAACACTACTCAAAACTCTAATTTACAGACAGGAAATGGACTTTACTGTCGCTGCACTGACCCTCATTTTCTCTCTTGGTTTCCCCAGATCTACATTTTTTTTAAAAATCCCCATTTATGATGTTAGAGAAGCAGCCACTGATGCCCCATCAACCTGGGGAGGGTCAAAGGTCATTTCCAAACCGTCTGAAGTTTATCAGCCAGTCCTTCCATGAGTGGACGTCCCAGCAGACTCAGCACTAGAGCAGAAATCAGGAACCCCAGAACTCCTTCTCTGCCTCCTTCTACAGGCCTCAGTCAGCAGGTCAGAAAAGAATCAAAGTTCTGCTCTGGCCTAGTCAAAGTCCAGACCTCCACCGGGCTGAAATAAGAGAGCCGTGAGGAAAGGCACGTCTGCAAAGCTCAATAAATGAAGCAACAATTAAATATTGGGTGAGAATTTCTCCACAGCGATGAGAGAAGCAGGTAAAGCTGAAGGTCCGACAGCTGCTCCTACATGTCCACCATGATGGATCGTAGTTTTTGTACTCAGCTGCTGTTTTTATCTGCTGTAAACGTTTATCTGGTTTGATTGTCCGCTTTAACCCGAGAGCTTTAATAAAAGAGGAAATGAAAAGTTTGTTTTGCTGCTGTGCTGCTAGAGCCGCCGGCCGGCCGGCGTTACGTCACACTTCCTGCTTCTTGCTCAGATTAAAACTGCCGGGTGGGCGTGGCCGGGCGGGGCGCGCCTTACGGTAAAGTCAGACTGCTGCACGCCTCAGCCGCTGGTCACCAAACATCTCTGACTGCCGCGTCACTCCAGGAAGCATCACGCCTTTGTTTTCAGTCAGATGATGTCAATCAGCAGCTCAGCAGGCGGATAGATTCATTTACTGAGACACGATCGGCATCCGGACCCGACCGGGGTCACATTCCTCCTCAGCTCTGAAACTGAGTTTACTCATTTAGAATTTATTTATCTTAAAAACAGGCAGAATATGTAAGACCCCTATTATTTTTACTTTTTGTTAGACTTTGTGGCCCCTGTGGCAGCAGGTCTAAGCCCTGACCATCTCCCTGTAGAGCAGTAACTCATTTATTCAGACCAGAATGATGCCGTCTGAGAGCGATAACAGCAAATCTAACTCACCTGATCCCCATTCACACCTGAAGCCTCGTGATTTTAACGAGTCACATGACACCAGGGAGAGAAAATGGCTAATTGGGACCAAAGCTGGTGTTTTTTTTCTTAGAGGTGTGCTCACTTTTGTTGACAGCAGTTTAGACATTAATGACGAATTTTGAAGGGACAACAAATTTACAACCCGAACGCTGCATCTGATCAAGACGTCACGTCTTCTGCATCGTCACATGAACAGATCTAATAAAATATTTACAAAAAAGTGAGGGGTGTGTTAACTTTTCTGACTTATTGTAGCAGTTTTAAAAATCCAACTAATTTAAAATAAATAACTCAATAAATAAAAGTGACCCAGGCCTGATTTATTAAGTTTTTCTTCTGCTCCAAATCCAGAGCCGGTCCACAGTTTTCTGGGGCCCTGAGCAGAATGTGGACCGAGGCCCCACATGGGCCCCACAGGAACCAAAACTTAACTAATATTTATCTTTTTCATATTGTCTCTGCCAGATGAAAATGTTTTATTTATTTTCTCATTAAGATGTATTGATATTTAGTACTTTTGTCACATTTTGTTGTTGATTTTTTTCAAAAGATTTAGAAAAATTGAAACAGAAATAATGCAATAAAGTCAAAGTTTTTAACATAAGTTGATGATAAATTTTTGTGATTTTAAATATGACTGAAACAACAGTGAATATGAATTTAGCCTAAATTAACAGATAGTCTAAGACACATTTATTTAAAAATAAATAAACCCGGCTGTGATGAAGCTGATCTGGTTTGAATATTTTTGTGTCACAGTTCAGGACATTTCTTTGACCAGGGCCCTTTTTTTCTCTCCATGATTGCATAAAGTCGTACGGGGTTTTATTATTTGTCCTCCCCTGCTTGTTTAACAGCAGTCCTGCTGCCACACTCAGCAGCAGGCGATACGAGGAGCGTTAAA
Source organism: Fundulus heteroclitus (assembly GCF_011125445.2). Taxonomy (NCBI): domain Eukaryota; kingdom Metazoa; phylum Chordata; class Actinopteri; order Cyprinodontiformes; family Fundulidae; genus Fundulus; species Fundulus heteroclitus. The sequence goes on from NC_046381.1 coordinate 40,262,427, forward strand.
AGCTCGCTCAGAGGAGCGCATTAGACTGAAACTTCCTCCCCGGTGACCAAGTCTGCACACTAGAAACATTTAAACAAAATGCCTGCAGTGTTTTATTGTTTCAGCTTAATGGAAAAACCTGCAGCTGCTTTATATTCTGCATCAACGGAGATCTGAGGGACATTTCTAATCTGAAAGGTTCATTTGATTAAAGATCAGAAACATGACAAGATAATCTTTTTAAACCCCGAGTCCAGTCGCCTCGTCACGTTTAGGAGAGAAACCTTTTCAATCAGCCTTTAGTGGTGAAACTGCTGGATTTATTGGTGATTAATAAAGATTTCTGACCTCCAGACACTGAATTATCGGAGCGGGAGAGGATGGAGGCGTACGGGGAACCAGAGAACCCTTTCAGCATCGATTCACTGCCGCCATCTTTACTGGGAACGGCGAAAGCGTCTGTGTGGAGAAATAAAATGTCTGTAAAGCAATCGGCACTTAGTGAGTGTTTAGTGGCCAGCAGGCAGCAGCCTTAGAAAAGTCATTTCACCACTTTGACCCGTCAGAACAAACGTCTTCATTAAGGATTTCATGTGACCGACCAACACACAGTAAAACGTAATTATGAAGCTAATTAAATTATAATGAAAATGAAATTACTTAGAACCAGCGTTGGCTCTATCAGGATGCGTCTCTCCGGCCTTCACACACCCAGACTGAATTATTTTCCTCATTCTACTTTGTAAAAAAAAGCTCAACCTCAGTCAGATTGAATGGAAATTGACTTTGAAGATTAACTTTATGTATTATAACATACATCATAAGGGATGTTACCAGAGAACCGAGTATTTCTGGTAAGAACATGAATAAATCATCATTGCAACATTAGTCTGTGCAATATAGCAAAGGATTGTTTGGAGGCCTTAATTGTGTGCTGATTTATTCATGATCTTTCATGCTAATGTCATATTTAGCCAACCAGTCTCACAGCAGGGGGCGCTAACGAGACGGCTAACGGTCAGAGAGCGACAGAAGCTCAGAGGAGAAGAAGAAGAAGGTAAAAGCATCGTTTCTTCTTCAGTTCTCGGTACTCAGAGGCATTCCTGCAGGCCGATGGGTCCCGTTCCACTTCAGCGCCGCTGAGTGAATCTCTCACTCACCCTTTGCTCCGTATGGCGTGACATTTAGCCCTGAACATATTGATTAAAGGCTGAAAGGCTCCGCCGCACCCACTGCCCCTTGAGCTTTCAGGCTATCAGCGTCTCTGAGCGTTTAGTGCCAAAGCACACAGTCAATCCCACCCAGAAAGTCAATCCAGCACTCCCATCCTGAGGAAGAGCCATTAGACATACAGGATCCTACCTGCTCCCCCGTTAGCCGGGCCCTGCTGGACTCCCTGATCCATTAGCAGAGCAGAGAATGAGGCCGATGTTTCAGGATTACTCTGTCAGGGATCCTGGGTGTTTACTCATTATTACAGACACGTAATTTATACCAAACCAGGGTGTCTTTTTGACCCAACTTTGCTCTTATTTTATTTTAAAAGAAGTGCAAAGACGCCAAAGAAGCAATCTCCCGCAGAGAAACGGTATCTTAAGCTCAAGTCTTTAAGATCCAGCAAAGAAACGAACGCCGGACCAGAAAGATGCGTCAGCCTTCAGTCATGTTCCGCCAACATGAACGGGGGCCCCATACGGAGTTCATTCAGGCTGGACAGTTACTATGTGGCTCTGGTTTCTGGATGCTTTCTCATATGGGACCCATCAGTGACCAAATACACCTCCTATAAAATAAAAACACCAAGGTTGTCTATCTAGGGTAAAATAAGTCTTAAATTGGTATAAAGATTTTTTTTTGAATTACTCAAGACACATAGAACCCATATGGGTCCCACATTTTACCCACCAGTGAAGAGCACCAACAGGGGCCGCCATCAGGGGCCCGTTTTCCACTGTAATGTGTAAATACTGCCTGTTTAGGAGCTGACAGCTAAGATCAGCTTGTTGGAACTAAAAGCGTCTCTGAATTTAGACCAGAGGAAGACATCAGGCTCGAAAACAACAAGCAAGCCAAAGGGCATGGAGTCAAAGTCAGTTCAGTTCAGATTCTGCCTGCTAGTGTTGAGGTGGGCCTTAGGATCCCCCAGAATGAGCTGCTGGGTCCTACTGGGTCCTACTGGACCGTACTGGTCCCGTTACACCCACTGAACACGCAGGTACAAGCCATGCACGGCTGCAGGGAGGCATCTCCAGCAGACCATCACAGGACAGATAACAGCTCACACCCAGACACTCATCTCTTGAGTTCAGGACCTTCTTTATACCAGCAAGAGTTAAAAGCCATAAATAAATAAAAACCTGTTCTGATACTGGTCTGGTTCTGGACTGAAAACTTCTGTCTGGGTTGACTGGAACCTTTCAAGTGAAATCAGAAAAACCTGCGGCTGTTCTGCTTCTTATGACTTCCTGTCAGCTTTAGACCACGAAAGTCTTTCGCTAACATCTTTATGCTGCTGCTGGTGTTGCAGAAAGAGGAAAGCCTCGTTGCAACACGAAGAACACAAGAGCACAACCTGAGCAAGATGGAGGTTCTGGAGGTTCTGACGGCCTGAAAGAGGCGCCTCTCTGCTGGTGGAGCATTTTCTAGGAATGAATGAAGCCGAGGCGCCGCAGCTCTGGCGCTCTGGGTCACACCGTGGTGGCTTGGCTGGCTGGCATGGAGGGGAAGTGGCTTTGTTGGGTTTAGAGCTGCAGAGCGCAGAGGAGTCACGCAAAAAAGGGGAAGAAGCGCCTTGTTGTGGCAGGGAGGAGTGACGAACCGACAACCCCGCCGGCCGGGTGACGCGCTCACCAGACAGGTCTGACTCGTTCCCTGCCGCGCAAGAACCGGGCCAGAGCCGGGAGATTTAATTCACCTGGATCCCCCCTGAGAGCGCAGCGAACCGGACAGCTGCTGCAGGGAGGAGGGGCCGTGAGGGGGGGAGTCCTCCACACCGCAAATAAACAAATAAATAAACAATAAATTCATAAATGTGTAAATAAAGACACACTAATTAATCAAACCGCTGCTCATCATCAGGCTAACAGCCTTAAAAATGGAAAATTAACCTTCCCAAATTACGCACAACTCCTACAAACTTCTCTCAGCACACATCCATGAGACACACAGAGAAAATACAATTAAATTAAATAAAATTAAATAAAAACTGAGCGTCAAAGCGAAGCTCTGAGGCCCAAACATGAAGCTCACCCTCCCGATGTGAAGCGAAGCGACGGCAGCTGCTGCTCTGGCGGAGCTGAGGAGCCGCGACCAAGAACAAGCGCCTGCGTCCCAGCGGCGCGCTAAGCTGGCAGCAACTACGCACGGAGCGCCACTTCCGGTGCCGCCGCCTTCAAAATAAAACGCCCGAAACATGGAGGTTAAAAAATCACGAGATCTTATTTAAACTATTTAACCTTACTTTCACCAGGAGAAAATAATAATTAGAATATTTTACAAACGTCTAGATCCTTCAGGTAAACAGCAGGAATGATGAGGGTTCAAGGTAAAATAAATGTAAAGAAGTTAAAACAAGTTAGAAAAATATATACCAATTTTAAATTTAACTAATTGAATTTACTATAAGAGGACACAGCTGAGTGGATGTTTCTCCAACAAAAACTTCAAATTTAATAAATAATAGTAAACTCATATATGCGTTGGTTCTCCAAAAATCTACTTCAGTTAAAGTCTTTAAAAAATATAGACTGCGATTAAAAATTGATACAATAGATATTTGATTAAATTACATTTCAGGCGTGTAACTTCGAGGTTGTTTTGATTGATAAAACAACGTAAAATAAAAGCTTTTCGTGCTTGAGTAGTGTCTGAAATAAAAGAAAGGAACTGTATATAAAAGTAAAAAGACAACAATTAGAGGTGTTCTTATGTTGTTTTTTGCCCATACGTAAAAATCCCTTCATATTTTAAACGTTTTATCTTAATTAAGACACAAAAGTTAGTGTTTTTTTCCAGTTGAACACACATAATTCTCAATAAGTCATTTTATATTTAAAGCACCACTGTTCATCCATCCATCCTGTAGGTACTTCTGGTCCATCAAACTCAGGATTATTCCTCCAGAACCTTAAAAGTCTCCCATAAAATATTGTTTCTTTACATGAATTCTGAAGACATCAGAAGTGATTCAGGCTTTTTCCACATCGTTAAATAAAACGTCTGTAAAGCAATCGGCACTTAGTGAGTGTTTAGTGGCCAGCAGGCAGCAGCCTTAGAAAAGTCATTTCACCACTTTGACCCGTCAGAACAAACGTCTTCATTAAGGATTTCATGTGACCGACCAACACACAGTAAAACATAATTATGAAGCTAATTAAATTTAAATGAAAATGAAATTACTTAGAACCAGCGTTGGCTCTATCAGGATGCGTCTCTTCGGCCTTCGCACACCCAGACTGAATTATTTTCCTCATTCTACTTTGTAAAAAAAGCTCAACCTCAGTCAGATTGGATGGAAATTGACTTTGAAGATTAACTTTATGGATTATAACATACATCATAAGAGATGTTACCAGAGAGCCGAGTGTTTCTGGTAAGAACATGAATAAATCATCATTGCAACATCAGTCTGTGCAATATAGCAAAGGATTGTTTGGAGGCCTTAATTGTGTGCTGATTTATTCATGATCTTTCATGCTAATGTCAAAGCGAAGCTCTGAGGCTCAAACATGAAGTTCACCCTCCTATTTTAAACGTTTTATCTTAATCAAGACACAAAAGTTTGCTGTTTTTTTTCCAGTTAAACACACATAATTCTCAATAAGTTATGTTATAGTTAAAGCACCATTTCTGGTGTTTTTGTGACATAATTACTCAAACTAAAAATATATTTCAGCAGGAGGACTTCTGTGATTTGGTGCTTTTATGTCCAGGAATCATCTCGACAGCCAATTTGAGCGGCTTTTATTTTGAAAAGGAAACGCATCCGGTCTGGGAAGTCTTATTCTGCGTCTCTGCTTTGATGCAGCTGCTGGTTTTTCCTCCAGGGAACCGCATCAGAAACCCTGAGCAGCTTCCTTCCCAGGTTAGGTTAAAAAACTAATGATCGCTGCTGCAGCAACTGGAGATAAACAGAAAGAGAATAAATTAAAGTTCAGAGAGTCAGAGATGATTACAGGTGGGCTCACATGAAGACCTGCAGAAGATCTGCTGAGGAACCCTGAGGAACCCTGAGGAACATCCATCCATCCATCCATCCATCCATCCATCCATCCATTGATCATTCATCCATCCATCCATCCATCCATCCATGCATCCACCCATCCATCCTTCCATCCATCCATCCATCCATCCATGCATCCATCCATCCTTCCATCCATCCATCCATGCATACATCCATTTATCCATTGATACATCCATCCATCCATCCATCCATCCATTCATACATCCATTTATCCATTGATACATCCATCCATCCATCCATCCATCCATCCATCCATCCACCCATCCATCCATCCATCCATCCATCCATCCATCCATTCATACATCCATTTATCCATTGATACATCCATCCATCCATCCATTCATACATCCATTTATCCATTGATACATCCATCCTTCCATCCTTCCATCCATCTATCCATCCATCCATCCATCCATCCATCCGTCCATCCATCTGTCATCCATCCACCCATCCATCTGTCATCCATCCATCCTTCCATCCATCTATCCATCCATCCGTCCATCCATCCATCCACCCATCCATCCATCCATCCATCCATCCATCCATCTGTCATCCATCCATCCTTCCATCCATCTATCATCCATCCGTCCATCCATCCGTCCGTCCTTCCATCCATCCATCCATCTATCCACCCATCCATCCATTTATCCATTGATCCATCCATCCATCCATCCTTCCATCTATCTATCCATCCATCCATCCATCCATCCTTCCATCATTCCATCCATCCATCCATCCATCCATCCATCTGTCATCCATCCACCCATCCATCTGTCATCCATCCATCCATCCATCCATCTGTCATCCATCCACCCATCCATCTGTCATCCATCCATCCTTCCATCCTTCCATCCATCTATCCATCCATCCGTCCATCCATCCGTCCGTCCTTCCATCCATCCATCCATTTATCCACCCATCCATCCATTTATCCATTGATTCATCCATCCATCCATCCTTCCATCTATCTATCCATCCATCCATCCATCCATCCATAGGTACTTCTGGTCCATCAAACTCAGGATTATTTCTCCAGAACCATAAAATCTTCTTTCTTTGTATGAATTGTAAAAACATCAGAAGTGATTCTGTTTTTTTCCACATCGTTAAATAACACAACAAGTTAATTAGTAGACGTGTCTGTGTGTCCCACAGTTTGCTGTAAACAGATTGTCCAGATCTTCCCTCTGGAGCCACAGGAGCTCTTTCCTGTCTGACTGCAGTGAAACCTCTGAAAGTCTCTCTCATAATCAGCCACATTTTAATTTACCCAGCATTCATCACATATGGTCCTCACAGAGTGTCTCACCACATTACTCCACATCAAGGAGACAGAAGCTGTGATCCCTTCACCGTAACAAGCAGAAACATCTGCTCTGCACAGCTGGAGAAACATCTGCACAGCTGGAGCATCACCAGAGCATTCATTTGGGTTCCAGTCTGTTCCAGAAAGGCTGATAGCAGCTTCACTGCTGTGAGCTACAGCTTTCAGTCACACACAGTTATGGTCAGAGGTTTAGACCTGCTCATCATCAGAATTATATCCATTTTTATGTGTTCATGTTTCAGTTTGTTTGTTTGTAGATGTTGTGCTATTTTAAATGATTATTACAATGTTTAGAGGTACTTTTTAAAAACGCCCATCTAGGGACAAGAGCTGCTAATTAGCTGTTGCTATTGCACTGTGACGCAAACATGGGACTGCTGTCTATGTCCATGTGTCCCTACCAAATTAACTTTAATTAATTCATTCATTCATTAAATGTCATATCAGCTTAAACGGTTCCCCTGAACCATTATTGTACACCTATGAATGTTAAGAAAAACTGAAGTTGGAAGTTTTCTCTGATACAGACAAGCTTAAAATAAGACACAGAGATTAAATATTTACAATCATGTGAAAAACTTAGGACATTAAATGATTTTTTAAAATATTAATATTTAATGTTAATTAAAAAATAATGTAATAATAAAAAAATTTAACAGAAATGTTGAAATCTCCTGCGCAATGTAATAAATACCAATTCTGGGAGAGAAACGAAATGGGACGCGTCCCACCTTCACCTTCATTCATACCTAAAATGTCTGAAATCACGCAGAGACGTGATCACATCAGGTTGGTGTGATGTAAACATCGTTCCTCAACATCTGAGACATTTTCTGATCTGACCGACAGTCCTCCGACTTCTTTACTTCATTCACTTTGTGCAACACACCTGTGGCATGACGCTGCCACTACCATGCTTTACTGTTGACGTTGTGTCCTCTGGTCTAAAAGTCTCACCTCCACTGCTCTGAACTAGTGTTGGGCCGATGCCATTTCTGGGCCCTGATACCGATACCTGATACCTGGCTGTGCAGTATCGGCCGATACCGATTCCATATCGATACCATCTGTTTGAAATTGATGTGTGTATATATGAAGAACTGCAGACTACTTGGATGTAAAATAATTGCCATCATGGCTTTGTCAAACTGAAACCTTTGTAAATCAGGAAAAAAAAACTAATACAAAGTGAATCTAGTAGAACTAATGAGTGTCAGGAGAGAGAAGGCTGCGTTCAAGTGACATACAAACATCAAAATGGTATCTGTGACCTATTTGTTGGTACTCGCCGATACCGATACCGATACCACCATTTTAGTGCTGGATCGGCGCCCCGGCCGATACTGGTATCGGTATCGATGCAACACTGCTCTGAACACGCTTCTTCTTCTGGTGGCCAAATCACTAAGCCTTTCTCCAGAAGATATTACTTGGGTTGTTCACATCGGCAGCGTGAGTTATAAAAGAGGCCTTTCATTTCTGGGTAGCACCAGGTAAGTGATTAATCATCTTTTTCAGGCTTGAACTTTGGTGGTTCTTGGGTTGGTTGTGAATATTATCACCAGGTTCCTTTCATCTGAGAGTGACCGTTTGGATCCAATGACATTTAGAAACAAAAAGGTGTTCCAGCAAGACAATGAACGCCAAATACTCAAAGAAAGAAAGAATTTCCAAGCAAAACCAGATTGCTTCCCCGTCTCTCCTGTTCATCTCATCTTCTCTGCGCTGTTTGGCGCCGCATTGCTCAGACATGTCAGACATCTTATCTCAATGTACAGCACCTCACTGATAGGGATGAAACCAGTGTGGGTGTTGTTGATGGACGTGTCCGCCTGCTGATGTAAGCTCAGATGAACATTCTTGAGACGCTGGATGTCCTGCAATGCTGCCCAGCCAGATGCCAAAGTGATCATATGTTTTTTAGTTGATCACGCTCACGTTTGATTGGATGACAGGTGAGGAGGTCGGCAGACCACAAGAGGACTTTAACGTTACCCAGGCAGTGTATAGACCAACATGCCAGGTATTAATGGGTGTTAGGACATGGAGAAACAGACATTAATGATTAATACCCTGATGCTTCCAACACCATGATCCCAGACTGATGTGTTTCTCCAGACAAAAAGATTAGTCTTTGACCCAGTAAGCATGCTCTGACAACCTTCTACATCCATGCCACATAGTTTCTTCACCTACAGATGTAGCCTCTTCATGGGACAGTAAACCCGTCGTCCAGCTGAGCCTGAGACATTGTGTAATGACAGGAAGTTGATTTATGGGATTCCACTTATGTACCAGTGTGGCAGGTCCAGATGTCAAGAACTTCTCTAATGCCCGGTGCAGAACACCACAAACGTCTGTGATGTTTTCTGCTGTGTGTGGGTGACTGAAACCCTTACAGGTACTGATGATGCCCTTATACAGCTATTAGTTCCAGCATCTGCCCACTGAGACATCCATGGGCCTCACTCACAAGGCAGTGGCCCAACGTAACCACCTGGCTTTAGGTAAACCTCTAACACGTCTCCACCATACGACCGTTCCTCCATTGATGGATGCTTCACACCGTTCTACCTGACTGTCAGACGCTCTTGACCATACAATCCAACTATGGTGCCCATTGGAGATGATACAGCTTTTAAAAATCATGACACTGATAAAAGCCGTCTTTAGTGAACATGATCACCAAATCAGACCCTAATCAGACCAGTTCTTTAACAAAGTTATAATTTTATCTGCTTTAGGCTGTCAGAAAGTTGGAATTGATCAACTTGAATAAACCTTTGAAGTCATAATTCTGAATTAGAAAGTCACTATTTTTCTCACCAACCTTGACATTATGATCCAATATGGCTGACATGCGTGCAATACATGTCAACATTTGTCAACACTTGTCAACAAAATAAGTGTTTGTTCAATACTTGTTTTGGTTTGTGTCCCATTAAACGAGTGAAAAACACAGCAAGGTACAACACGTATTTATGGAAATTCATATTTGAGCAATCTGGGTTGCAGAAAATGCAGAGAAATTTGTTGATATTGCCTTGTTATGCTAACAGAAGTTGGCTTAGAGGTCATCAGCTCAGATTTGTACAAAATTCAAAGTCAATTTGATATAAAGCTGAGTAATAACGATATAGTTGTGTAATCAATTACATAAAACATATATCTTGTGAAATTCCATTACAACACATTATTCTGTTATTGCAGCATCCTGCTGTGGTTTACTCTGTCACAAGACTTCAGAAAGGGATTATGGGTAGAATGTATGTTCATTGTTAATCATTTAAGTTAGTTCATTTAGCACTGTTCTGTTTCAGTTAGCCTTTTCATATTGCACATTTGTCCGTTATGTCTTAGTTTGTGTTATATGAAATTTTACTTTTGAAACTACGTTTTAAATATTGTTTTTTCTCAAATTTGTAATTTTTGTTTGATCATCTAAGACTTTTTTCTCAATCTTTTAGGCAGAAAACTATTTCCACAGTGTTGTCGGCTCAATAGACGGGTAACCAGGAAGGTAGCTGTCATGAACACTTGTGGTTAGCTAAAGTTAGTTTAACACCTTCTGGTGGGTGTTTCAGAATAACTCATGAGAGCTGGGACTGTTTTCCAGACACTGTGGTACATTAATACATTGTGTTAGTGGTTAAAAATCTCATTTAGCCTACACTATCATTCCACCTAAAGTCAATAGCAAAGGTTATGATGGTAAAATGCAGGAGGAAACCCTTTTCTTCCACTTAAGGAAAAAGATAATTCTGAATTAGAAAGTTACTATTTACCTCACCAACTTTGATATTATGATCCAATATGGCTGACATGCGTGCAATACATGTCAACAGTTGCAAATAAGTGTTTGTTCAGTACTTCTGTTGGTTTGTGCCTCATTAAACACGTGGAAAACACAGCAAGGTACAACATGTATTTATGGAAATTCATATTTGAGTATTGCAGGTTGCATAAAAGTTAGTTTAACACCTTCTGGTGGATGTTTCAGAAGAACTCACAAGAGCTGGGACTGTTTTTCAGATGCTGTGGTACATTGCTACATTGTGTTAGTGGTTAATAATCTCATTTAGCCTACACTACCATTCCACCTAAAGTCAATAGCAAAGGTTATGGTCTTAAAATGCAAGAGGAAACCCTTTTCTTCCACTTAAGGAAAAAAAATGAAACAGTATATTATAATTTCGACTTAAAATGTCTCATTCTCTGTGCTTTTCCATCTTATGGCCGTTTGTTGTCGAGACGTTACGGTAATCATCTCAACCCAAGCGAACGTCTTTGTTGAACTGCCACGTCTCGCGAGACCTTCCAAATCACGTGGCTAATGGCTGGAGATCGCGGATATTAGAAGGTACTTTTCTGCTTTTAATTTCTTCGCTTTGGACTTAAAATAACGAGTTTATACAGCGTGATTAAGCCGCCCGACGCCGCGTTTGAGCCTCCCGCCGCTGGAGCGGACGTGTTTGCGGTGTTTTGCGGCCGCTTACGTCGACCCCGCCTGTAGAAACCGTCAAACCTTCGAAATAAGAGCTCCGTGTTTTCCGCGCTTTTTGTCGCCGGGGAAGTAGCTAGCTTTGGTCCGACGGGTCATCCGCCCTGCTCGGCCACCCCGCGGGGCGGAAAGCGGCTCTGTGGCGGATCCAAGGCCCGGTAGTGTGTGTGTAAGCCGGCGCGGAGCAGGAAGCAGCCCGCAAAGGTCATTTTACCGGGAACCACGGCGGCTGCTAGCATTAGCCGCGGCTAAAGGCCTCCCCGGGAAACTGGAGGGAGCTTTTATTTTCCAAATTCTGTTTTCTTCTGCTCACCTGTCTGAGCTGCACAAGATCTGCCCGTTTCAAGCCTTTATTTACATTATAAATTAATATTCAGCCCGTGAATCAACATTATTCTGTGTGTGTCCTCTCCAGGGAGTCTGCAGAGAAGAGCTGAACTGACTGGAACACAGAGGGTGAGTTTTCCCCCTGCTTTAAACTTTCTGTTTTATTATTATTATTATTAGTAGTAGTATTATTATTATTTGGTCATAAATAAATTACCATGTCACACACATTTCCACCTTATTGATACCCTGTAATCATTTTAATGGGCTCTAAAAAGCATGAAATAAGAATGTTATTAATTAAATTTTTAAAAAATCAATTTATTATAGTTTTCTGACTTAATTATAAAGATCTTTCTTGGCCAATAGTGTGATTATAACATCAGTAAAGCAACATTAAAAGATAAAGTTAGTCTAGTATGATTTATTTCATTTCTAGTATGATTTATTTCATTTGATGCATTTATTATTATCAATGGGTTATTAGGTTTCTAAATGGCCAAAAATTAATAAATAAAAAGAAAATCAATCAAAATGTATTCTCTATCTCCCTTGTAAGTAACTGTCTTGGTCAAAAAGATGCAGTAAACCAGCAATAAAATAAAACGATGAGGGAAAAAGTCCGATTGAGGGTCTTTTTTTTATGCATTGATCTATTATTAACAATTACAATATTAGTGGGCGACAAAGTTTCATAAAATATAAAAATGAGGGCAAAACATTGATAAAAATATTCATAAAGAAACAAATATACTTTAGTTATTATCATAAAGAATTTTATGAACAGTCAAGTGCTAAAAAAAACCCACAAATACAACAATCTTTAGAAAAAAATGTTTTAAAGTAAATTGCTTTGGTACATACGGTATTTAAACATTTACATAATTAAAGTCAGCATAAACATATAATTATACTTTTTACTCTTATAAAAGGCCCAAAATAAAATCGGTGACACTTTTTCTGTTATTTTTAAAACGATATAAGTAATAGATGAAATACATTTAACAACATGAGTCAAATACTTTACTCACTCGTTGTCACATTAACACTATTTTGGGCATAAACAAACAATATTTAGCATTTCTTTTAATTGGAGTTCTTATTCTTTGTTTCTATGTTAAACCCCAGCATATTCTGTAAATGGCCCTATAAATAAAATCATTTTCAGTCAGCTTTGATTTATTATTATTATTAATAATAATAATAATTCATAAAATTTAATAAATCCTGACTATAATATGTACTTGATACCCATTTTTAGCTCAGGATAAAATGCATTTTTTAATAAAACTCAATTAAGACACTTTTTGTCCCTGATTCTAATATTTGGTCATGACCAACAGAATGTAATAAAACATTATTATGAAAGCAGGTGAAGGAAATGTTTATAATCCTGATGTATGAGGATCAGAAAATGTAAAAAAGTATCTATTTTATATATGTGGTTGACTGATCTAGAGTCAGATTGAGGTCCAGGAGCAGAAAGTCCAGCTTCATGTTTGCTGTGATGAAACTGCTTTGAAAGGGAGCCAGAATGGAGTCAGTGTGTTCACAGTGGACAGGAACCAGAACCAGAACCAGAACCAGAACCAGGCTGAGGGTGAGGGAGCAGCTGAGGGCTGACAGGACAGAAAGGAGACACAGGAGCACTGAGCCAGGAGTCCCTTCTCCCAGAGACGTAACGGTCTGGGTGACATGGCCTAGTTGTTCCCCTCACAGACATGCAGTCATGGTGAAACAGAACGTACGCTAGGGCTGAACAATTAATCGCATTTTCAATATAATCGCGATTTAAAAAAAAAACAATTTCCAAATCGCAGAGTCAGCAATTTCTGGCTATGTAACAATTAGTGAATTAGACACGTCCATTAGGTGTCAGTAAAATGTTTAAAGTGGGTTTGCCTCCACATGGAAGGGAAGACAGTTGCAGCAGTGAGATAATCTAATTTTATTACTTGTTTTAGAGTTTATATAATCATACATAGCATTAAGTTCTGGTCAATCAGTTTAATACATAGACTTGCTTGTTGGTTGCACTTTATGTTCAACAAGGATTGATGTCCAATTAAATTAAAAGCTGTTCTCTTGAATAATATTCTGATTAATAGAAACATTAAAAGTTCTTGTTTTAAATAGTCCTTGTTTACAAACATCTTTATTTAGAGGCCATTTTTGTTGCTTGTGGTTAATGCAGAGAAAAGTCAAAATTGCAATTTTGGTTGAAATATATTGTAGTCAGAACGCAATCATTTCTGCTCTGAGTTTAGATGCTGTGGGTCTTTTAGCAACTAATCTGCACAGCGAGGAAACAAAATGATTTGTTGTTTGTATATGTTTACAAAAGACATGATAAATTAAACTGGAAAAAAAAAATTGCATTAAATCACAATATTAAGAAAAAAAAATCACAATTAGATTATTTTCCAAAATCGTTCAGCCCTAACGTACGCCTCTTTAAGCGCCGCATCAGACGGTTACCCAGCGTTTTAACCAGCAGCGTAATCAGACCCGTTAAAGCTTATTTCAGCCTCTAACGCCGTGCCTCCTGCTCTGAATCGCCCTCCTCCAGCAGCCATGGCTCAGGTCGCCAACCACGGACGGCTGCTGCTGCAGCGCCTGCACCAGCAGCGCGAGATGGACTTCCTGTGCGACATCACCATCATGGTGAAAGACGTGGAGTTCAGAGCGCACCGCAACATTCTGGCCGCCTTCAGCGACTATTTCTCTGTCCAGGCGGAAAAGGGCGAAGAGTTCACCACCCTGGACCCGGAGAAGGTGAGCCGCTACTCGCTGGAGAAGCTCCTGGAGTTCGTCTACACGGGACACATGAACCTCAGCAGGTACGCCGTCCGCTCGCCGCCACGGGAGAGATAATTGGTCGATAAGTCAAAAACAATATTACTGATCTATAGATGTGTGTCGATTATAGAACAAAAAGGGTCAATAAAACACATCAATAGAATAACAGTTTTCCTTCATTTTGCATTCTATACACGGGACAAATTTAGGCTTTAGATTAAAATCATTCAACTTCAGGAACAATTTAAGCTCCCGCCAAGTGGTTTATATTAAGGCTGGACGATAATTCAAAAACAATATTACTGATCTATAGACGTGTATCGATTATAGAACAAAAAGGCTCAATAAAAAGTTCAATAGAATAACAGTTTTCCTTCATTTTGCATTCTATACACGGGACAAATTTAGGCTTTAGATTAAAATCATTCAACTTCAGGAACAATTTAAGCTCCCGCCAAGTGGTTTATATTAAGGCTGGATGATAATTCAATAACAATATTACTGATCTATATACATATATATCGATGATAGAATAAAAAGGGTCAATAAAACACATTTATCTAGTCATGTAGGTTACTATTACATCATTACATCCTCCCAACCAATCACAATGCAGACCCAGGAAGCTCCGCCCCCTTCACAGAGTTCAGAGAACACGTTCTTTTCTCTTTTTAAAAACTTAGTTTTGGTAAAAAGTTGGTTGAATAAAGGGTTGAGTCTGAATTCAGTGTTTGTGTCTTTATCTAAAAATACATCATTAAACAACAGCATAAAATAACCAGGACTGAACTTAAAATATGTTTTGAATTTGTTGATAATTATAGATATCGATCAGAATTATTTTTGTTTTATCGATATGCTTTTTTTATCTACATCGTCCAGCCCTAATTTATAGAGATACCTTCAGAAAAGACATAAAGGAAAAGATTTGGTCCAAAAAAAATGAAATAGAAGAGTACTCTATTAGTGTTATAGAGAAACATTTCCCAACAATCTAATATATACAGAAATGTGGTAATTGACACCTTATAAAACATGAACCACATGAAGGAAAAATGGGAATTAGAGTTAAATGTTATAAATAAAGACTCTACATGGGTGGACATGTGTACAGGTTGTCATACGGAGAATTAGCAGCTAACTATGGACAGAATTTGACTGGATAGTGAAGATCAGATACTTTAATACTCCCTTTATCATCTCTCCATAAGAGAAAAATACCAATGTGGCATTATGTTGGTAGAATTGTGGAAATATTGGAGACACCAGTAAAACGAGGATTTTGGGACAATATTAGGAAATAGATGTAATATTGAAAGTAAATGTGGTTCCTGTGGTGTTTTTGTTGGGAGTCATACCTAAAGACCGATTATAATGCAGATCAGATACTGAGGGTTCTTTTACTAAAGAAAATGATTAGCGTTAACTGCAGAGATGTAAAAGCACCAACTATAAGTCAATGTGTCCAGAGACTGAAACATGTTTACATTATGGAGAGAATGACTGCAAGCCTGCAGATAACTGTGGACACTTTAGTACAAAGATTGACTTTTATTTCACAACATCTGGGTTTCTATTTGGATTCCTCTGTGGAAAAAACCCCACTTAGCCCCAGATTATAGATAATATTACTCTGCCTGTTGTCATAATTATCAAGATTTTTGTTATTTTATGTTTATTGTGATGTAGGGCTGGATGATAAATAATATATACATTGATCTATATACGTATATCGATGGTAGAAAAAGGGTCAATTAAAAAAAAAGGGAAAAAAAATATATATATATATATATGCGACGCCCAGACTCTCTCTCTATATATATATAGAGAGAGAGAGAGAGAGAGAGAGAGAGAGAGAGAGAGAGATAGAGAGATGAGCTAGAGAGAGAGTAAGAGATCAGAGAGACTAGCGAAGACGAGAGAGAGCATAGAATTCGAGAGCGAGTCTTCTCTCGACTCGCTCGCTCCTACTAGCGCGCTCGACGCTCTCTCTCGCGATAGAGGAAGAGAATTTGTAGCCTGTGGTTATATTACATCGCTACATCCTCCCAACCAATCACAATGCAGACCCAGGAACTAAGCTCCGCCCCCTTCAGAGCTCAGAGAGCACACGTTCTTTTTAATTTTTTTTTAAAAACTTGTAGTTTTGGTAAAAAGTTGGTTGAATAAAGGGTTGAGTTTGCATTCAGTGTTTGTGTATCTGTATATTTAAATATAGGTTGCTAAGCAACAGCATAAAATAACCAGGGCTGAACTTAAAATATATGTTTAGAATTTGTTGATAATTATAGATATCGATCAATATTATTTTTATTTCATCGATATGTTTTGTTTCTATAACGTTCAGGCTTACTGTGATGTCTCCTACTTGAATTTCTGTCAGGAAAAGTTATGTAAAATTATTAAAATGGTTAAATTAAAAGTAAAATAAATAAACGTTCCTCTTTGGGTGGTTTCAGCACCCGGCAGGCGGCTGTGCGCCAAGCGGCCATTTTCCTGGGAATGTCCGAGGCCACCAAGTACCTGGAGAAAGTCCCCGGCTGGTCGGAGTCGGGCGAAACCTCCCAGTCCGACCCGGAGAAAGAAGCGGGGGTCTCTCCTCCGAGCCCCGGCAGCCCCACGTCTCCGGTCCCTCTGTCCATCGCCTCCGTCGGCGGGGACGCCCAGGAGGAGGGCCCCGAGGGGAAGGTCCACGATTTCAACCCCAAGGACGAAGATCTAGAGATGGAAGACGGAAGCGACGAGGATTACGCAGTTTCCACCCCCAGAGGGTTGGGGCGGGGGCCGGGCAGGAGGCCGGGCAGGAGGCCCCGGAGCTTCGGCGGGGAGCCGGTGGAGCAGAGCGGCTCGACCGACGGCGCCCCCAAGAGCCGCAGGGGCAGGGGGAGACCCAGAGGAAGCGGGAGGGGGAGAGGGAGAGGGAGGGGAGCCTCCAGGAGCGACGACGTGTCTGCGGGGGATTCTGACTCCAGCCTGAAGGACTTGGGAGAAACTCCCGCCGACTTGGGGGACACCTCCGCCGACTGGAGCCCGTCGCGCGAAGACGAGCCGCCGGTGAAGAGGCCCAGACGGAGCAGCGGGGAGGCGAGGAGGGGGCGGGGCCGCGGGAGGGGCAGGGGGCGGGGCAGAGGGCGGGGCCACGGCAGGAGGAAGATGGAGGCGGACGAGGATGAGGAGGAGGAGAGCGGGGAGCTGGGAGCGGACGACGGGGAGGCGGGGGAGCAGGCCCCGCTGGACGTGAGCGAGATGTCGCTGACGTGCAGCGAGTGCAACAAGCTGTTCAAAGACGTGAGCAGCCTGCGGCGCCACGAGAAGATCCACAAAGGCCTGAAGCCGTTCTCCTGCATCTTCTGCTCCAAGACCTTCAGGCAGGCCACGCAGCTGAAGACTCACCTGCGCATCCACACAGGTGAGCCGCAGGGAAACCCACGCTTCTCACAGTTTGTAGTTAACGTTTCTATACTGACCAGCATGAACCAAGGAGTAAACATTACCGTCTACAGCCACAAGAGGGCGCACTGGGCCTGTGGAAACTATATGCTGCTTCTGCACCACAACAAAATAAAACGATGAGGGAAAAAGTCCGATTGAGGGTCTTTTTTTTTGATGCATTGATGTATTATTAGCAATTACAATATTAGTGGGCGACAAAGTTTCATAAAATATAAAAGTGAGGACAAAAACGTTGATAAAAATATTCATAAAGAAACAAATATACTTCAGTCATTATCATAAATATTTTTATGAACAGTGAAGTGCTAATAAAAACACAAATACAGCAATCTTTAGAATTTTTTTTTTTTAAAGAAAATAGTTTTTGGTGCATACGGTATTTAAACATTTACATAATTAAAGTCGGCATAACCATATAATTATACCCTTTACTCCTATAAAAAGCCCAAAATAAAATTTGTGACACTTTTTCTGTTATAACATTAACTTATAAACAACACAGACTGAACACGTCTGCATGTTGTTTCCTTGTTTTAGTCTGAATTCAGGCAGCAGAGCGTTGCTGCAGCTCTAAGGAACCAGACAGAACAGAACCTGTTACTGGGCTGTGAAGCTAACAGCAGCTAGCGCTAGCTTATGTTGTCCGGACAATTTCACCGACGCTCGTTCAAGAGCTTTACTGACCTCTCTTTGTTGCTATGAAACATCCATGTCGTACTGTTAGCTTAGCATGTAGCACCGTTACGCTAACGGTCTAATTTAGGCGTAATTTTGAGCGTAACGGGTCGTTAGCGATGACATTGGTTGGTGAGAACCTTGATGGTTGGAGTTGCTAGCTTGTTATGTTTCATGTTATTCAGCCGGTTGTGAATGCATACTTTAGCTCACCAAGGCGTTTAGCCAGGAATGAGCGGGACTACGCTAACCCGTACGCTAAGCTAGCCCAGTGTGATACGGCTCAGAGGTGGAATACAGTCAATTTTTTGTCTTTGCTACAACACAATTTTTGGTGGTGGGGATGGCTTAAGGAGGACATGAGATAATAAATAATTAAATAAAAAAAAAAAAAAATATATAGATATATATATATATATATATATATATATCTATATCTATATATATATATATATATATATATATATCTATATATATATATATATATGTATATCTATATGTATATGTGTGTGTGTGTATATATATATCTATCTATATATATATATCTATATCTATATCTCTCTATATATATCTCTCTCTCTATATCTATATATCTGTATGTGTATGTATATATCTATCTCTCTCTATCTCTCTATATCTATATCTCTCTCTATATGTATGTGTATGTATATATTTATTTAGTTATTATGTTTCATGGGTTAATACATAGAATCAGGGAGTGTGTCGTATTTTTCGGATTCATAAGGCTCACCGGAACGGATGGTTCTGACATTACAGTCAGGCAGTCTGGTAGACAGCTCAGGGGTCCTATCAGGTAGTGACACAGTGTACCGTAATGCTCCTAATATCCATTGAGCTGAGCGGCTTCCTTGCTAAACAGAGTCGTATTTACACATTTTAACAGATTTATGAGCTCATTGTACCGCATAGAATCAGTCATAAGTACAACGTTGATCATAGATAAGACAAGGAAGTTTTGAGAAGATTTAAGGATTTTAAGTGCGCCTTATAGTCCAATAAATATGGTGACTTACTCACAGCTAAAGGTGAAGCTTGATTGTTACATATATAACAGGTTGAACAACAAACTGAAGCGGTCTACAACACGTTCTAGATTCTACATGTTGCATTTCTCTGTGTGTCTGCTCAGTTAAGAACGCAGCTGACACTGGATCTGTTTCTGAAACTTTGTTATATTTTCATGTATCTTAGTACAAGTAAGCAGGTGTGTTGTGCTGAAGGTTATCCCGGTTTTAAAGCTGCAGACACAGTTTGATACTGAAATTAGCCTTCTGGCAGCAATGTACAAAAAAGTTATAAATAAAGTAGAAATTAGGCAATAAGTTAACTTTCTTTTCCAACACTTTTTTTAGTCTAAATCCAGCAACAATATAATGTTTCATAATATAAATTAAGAACAGAGTTGAGCATGAGGGCCCTGAAACTATTACTTATAATAAAAGGTGAAACATCATTGTCAGCTGCTAATTGTCAATAAACTAAAGAAGTTATAACACTTTTTTCTACCAATAAGGTTATCAGCGCAGCATTCTTCTTCAGGTTCATGTGAGGCGGTGCCTAAAACAAGATTAGACGCGCCTTGGTGTCTGAAGGCAGACGTTCCTGCTGGTTCTGCAGCTCACCTCAGACACTAAAACAACAAGGGGGGGGGGGGATTTAGGCAAAGCTGAGCCTGTGAAACTGATCAGTGGAGAGGAAGCACTTTGTTTCTGTTCCATTCTGGCAGCCTCTGCGTTGCTCATGAGCACGTCATCAGCTTTTACACCTCCATCCATCTTTTTGGAGATAAAGACTCTAGTAGACATTGACATTGACGTTAGCTGCTGTTTTTCCTCCTATTCCACCAACAGTATCGTCCCAAAGAAGCAAAACAGAAAAATCTCCAATACAATCCTTTATTTGACAGACATTCCACGAGTTCTGGTAAACATTGTTTACTGGTTTCAAACTTAGCAGCGAGCTTCTTCCCGCCAATAAAGTTGTCTGTAGGGACATTAGATGCTCCACCAATAACATCGCTGCGCCAACAATGGCCGACAACATGAGACTCTCGCGAGATGTAAGCTTAGCACGAGACTTAGAGGCGGCTCGGTGAAGGTTGGATCGGCAATTTTAAAAAAAATGTAATAGTGTCCTGTCTGGCAATGTGTCAATAAGAATTGTCTTAATGCCAAAAAGAGTCCAACAGATTTTACTGTCACAAGCGGAGCCTTACTGCTTTCACTGTAGTGCTCCGCTTGATTTATACATGTAAATTGGCTTTATTATAGTTTATGCAGGGAATATTTAATGTTATATGGACACTAAAACAAGAAGGTAGAAGAGAAAAAAGGAGAAAAAGTGAAAGAAAGAGGAGAGAATGATACATCCTCAGTCTGCTTCTTCACCTGCAAAGAGAGATAAAAAGAACAGAACCAGCAGATAAAGTATTAAAGATACAATCAATTAACGCCTTGATACCATCACTGAAGGATATACAGGATTAATTAATACCACATGTATAAAGTGACAGCTGAAGATAATAACAGGGGTTTCTGTGTAGAAGTGAGTCTGTAATTACCTGGATTTAAGCACCTGTAAATCCAGGTACAGGATCAGAAAATTTAAAACACTAAGCAAAGTTTCTGGGAGAAAATTAGGTCGTGCTTCCAAAAACAGGGCGTAGACTTTCTTAATATTTTAGTAAAGAGCGTACGATGGACGCCCGTACGCATTGCTCACCAGATTAAATGTTAAGAATCATTTATCGTCACCATGTGTGACTTTGGTGACTTTACGTTTGAGGCAGACACCGGCTTAGTTGGCACAGAAAGAAAATAACAATATGACACGCATTAGAGCCTGCAGAAGATAAAAGAAAAAGTACGTATCAGAGTTTGAGAGCACTGATAGCAGCCCCTTAGAAAACGAAACAGAAACGATGTTTTACATCCAGATAAATGAATAAATAACTCTCTAAGTAAATCCTGTGAATTAACCCAGCAGATATAAGTTTCTTTTCCAGAACGCGGCCCCGGTTCTGTTCTGGTCTCACCCGCTCCCTGTGTGTCTCCAGGTGAGAAGCCGTTCACCTGCAGCAACTGCGACAAGTGTTTCGCTCAGAAGTGCCAGCTGGTCGCTCACCGCAGGATGCACCACGGCGAGGAGAAGCCGTACACCTGCGAGCGCTGCGGCTTCAAGTTCGCCACGTCGTCCAACTACAAAATCCACATCAGGTGTTTAAACCTTTTTAAAACCTCGTCCTTCCTCCACGTTATGAGTTGTTTTTTGACGTTAAAAGTTAAATCCTGTCGTTTCTGGTCCAGACTCCACAGCGGAGAGAAGCCGTACGTCTGCGACATCTGCGGCCAGGCCTTCGCTCAGTCCAGCACGCTGACGTACCACAAGAGGCGGCACACCGGGGAGAAACCCTACCAGTGCGACCTGTGCGGGATGTCCTTCTCCGTGTCCTCGTCTCTGATCGCCCACGCCAGGAAGCACACAGGTGAGGCCCCGCCCTGACGCGCCGTCCGCTGACTTTAGGAGGGGGAAACGTCTCCGTCTGACGCGCTGCTCTGTGTTTCAGGCGAGACGCCGTACAAATGCACACAAACAAACTGTGACGCCAAATTTGCGACGTCCTCTGAGCTCAAGAAGCACCTGAGGAGACTCCACCCTGGTGAGTTTTTAATCTGTTTAAATCTGTTTAAAATGTGTAGATCTACAGTTTTACAGCTTCTGTTTAAGCCAGTTTTTTTGCTTACAGCTCATTACATGTAGTGTTGCACCGATGCCATTTCAGGGCCCTGATACCGAAACCAATACCTGGCTGTGCAGTATTGGCCGATACCGATACCATCTGTGTGAAACTGATGTGTGTATATATGAAGAATTGCAGACTACTTAGAGTAGTATAGCTTTTTATTACCTACCTGGAATGGGTGACAATATTTGACAACATTTCTAGGATTAAAGGACTGATGTCTCAGCAAGATCTAGAAAAACTAATCCATGCGTTTATATTTAGTCGAATTGATTACTGCAACGGTGTTTTCACAGGACTTCCTAAAAAGTGGATCAGACAGCTGCAGCTGATCCAGAACGCTGCTGCCCGCGTCCTCACTAATACTAAGAAAGTAGAGAACATAACCCCAGTTCTAAAGTCCTTACACTGGCTCCCTCAGAGAATAGACTTTAAAATACTTCTGTTAGTCTATAAATCCTTAAATGGCTTAGCTCCTAAATACATCACAGACTTGTTATCAGCGTATAAACCATCCAGACCACTCAGGTCTTCTGGCTCCAGCCTACTCTACATACCTAGAACCAGAACTAAACAAGGAGAAGCAGCATTTAGTTCCTATGCTCCAATTATCTGGAACAAACTTCCAGAAAACTGTAAAAGTGCGGAAAGCCTGAGTTCTTTTAAATCAAGATTAAAAACACATTTGTTTAAAATTGCCTTCAACTGTCCTAGTTAACTGAATCACCACTTTTTTGTTCTATTTTCTTTCTATATTTTATTCCTACTTGCTCTTATTCTGTTTTATTTTGCTATATTTTAATCATGTAAAGCACTTTGCATTGTCTTTGTACTGAATTGTGCTATATAAATAAATTTGCCTTGCCTTGCCTTGCCTTGAATAAACTTTTGGCTCTCAAAGGCCAAAATAGTGCAACTTTCATGAACTTATATAAGATGTATAATACTAGTCAGGAGAGAGAAGGCTGCGTTCAAGTGACATACAAACATCAAAATGGTATCAGTGCCTATTTGTTGGTACTCGCTGATACTGATACCAGTATCGGCGCCCCGGCGTATACTGGTATCAGTATCGGTGCAACACTAATCCTTATCAGACGTTCGTTTGTCTTATCCACGTCCCAAAAGCAGACTCTGTCAAGTAAATTCACCAAAAGTTGCAGTCTCGTCTGACTCTCCGCAAATATCACAATAATAATCAAGCATAACTTCCTTAATGTTACGGGCACCGCCATTTTGATTTGCTTTATTCCCTCCTTCAATTCCTGAGGGCAGCAGTACCGCAGATCGTCAGTAGGAGGCGAGGAAACCAAGGAACCGTGATAGCATAGTGTGTAAACGGTCATCAGAACCGAGGCTCGGCACGGATCGGTTTAACAAGGATGGTGTAAATGGGGCTATAGATTATAATGCTGGCGCGCATTTTGCGGTCATTAATTTAACCGGAGCTTTCTCTCCACTGACTGCTCTCCTCATTGTAGTCCGCTCTGGGTGTCGTTTTTCTTCCCGCTTCTGCATACCAGGACGCTGAATAGTGACGTTTGTCGAGTATCAGTGATGTGTAGGTCGGATAAATGCGACCCGGCCGTACAGACACAGGTCGCATTTGAAAAGATCAGATCCGGGTCGCATATTGGCAAAAAAAAAATCTTAATTGGATCACTTCAGGCTGCAGTGCGAGTCCGAGTCCATAAAGTTAACTTTTACCGGCGGTTTGACTGGAGACCTGCCACACCGGCACTCCACCCAGGGATTTAAAAGCGCTCCATGGTTGCCCTGATAGGAAAACGACTGCTTTCAACCAAACAGAATGTGATTTAATAAACTAAAAGCTCCGGTTCTGATGGGCAGCGTTACACACGAGTCCATCAGAACATTTTATCCTGACTGACAGGAGAGACGAGCAGCAGCTGCAGAAAACGTGGAAGAAATGAGAGGAAGCAGCAGGAAGTCTCATTTTTCTAATGCTGCTGCACAGTAAAGCAGTTTTAATAATAATAATAATAATAATACATTTTACTTTCTTGACATTCAAGGTCACTTTACAGACAATAAAAAATACAAATACAGGGAGCAGAAAAATATAAACAACCAGGTATGAAGAGGGACAAGAACAGTATAGTTACAAATACACAAAGCTCTCACATCAGTTTGTTTGGCCTCAAATGTAAATTCAGGCTAACGAGGCGGAGTCCAAATCCTGACAGACGCTCTGTCTTCATTCAGCTCAGACACTGAGGAAGAAAACCATTGTCTTTATTTTAGGGAGACGTATTATTTCTGTGTTAATGGTCGATCATCCATCCAGTCGGCATGTTCCTGGTGAACCTCCTCAGAATGACACACTTCTTCCTTCCACTCAACTTTCTTGGTCCAGCTGTGATGACCAGCTTTCTTACCCATGAGCCTTTGCTGCCTCTCCACGCTGTATAGGGAGCCGGTCGTCTGGACGTTTGTCGCGCCGGCTGCCCGCTCCGTCATGGCGTCTCTCGTTAGCGTCTCTCTCGTTAGCGTCTCTCGTTAGCCCGGGTACCTAAACGTTCTCCGTTCTTACAGACGGGAACTCTCGTTAGCGTCTCTCGTTAGCGTCTCTCGTTAGCGTCTCTCGTTAGCCCGGGTACCTAAACGTTCTCCGTTCTTACAGACGGGAACTCTCGTTAGCGTCTCTCGTTAGCCCGGGTACCTAAACGTTCTCCGTTCTTACAGACGGGAACTCTCGTTAGCGTCTCTCTTGTTAGCGTCTCTCTCGTTAGCGTCTCTCGTTAGCCCGGGTACCTAAACGTTCTCCGTTCTTACAGACGGGAACTCTCGTTAGCGTCTCTCTCGTTAGCGTCTCTCGTTAGCGTCTCTCGTTAGCGTCTCTTGTTAGCCCGGGTATCTAAACGTTCTCCGTTCTTACAGACGGGAACTCTCGTTAGCGTCTCTTGTTAGCGTCTCTCTCGTTAGCGTCTCTCGTTAGCGTCTCTCGTTAGCCCGGGTACCTAAACGTTCTCCGTTCTTACAGACGGGAACTCTCGTTAGCGTCTCTCTCGTTAGCGTCTCTCGTTAGCGTCTCTCGTTAGCGTCTCTTGTTAGCCCGGGTACCTAAACGTTCTCCGTTCTTGCAGACGGGAACTCTCGTTAGCGTCTCTCTCGTTAGCGTCTCTCGTTAGCGTCTCTTGTTAGCCCGGGTACCTAAACGTTCTCCGTTCTTGCAGACGGGAACTCTGGCGTTCAGTGTCTGCTGTGTGGAAACCGCTTCGCCAGCGTGAAGAACATGATCAAGCACCAGGAGAAGGCCCACGCTGATGAAGTTCGGCAGCACAAAGAGCGGGCCCGGGCCGGTGAGCTGCTAAGCTTTAATTGATTAATTGACCTCTAAGATGTGTGCTTTTATTTTGTTAAATCTGACTGGTCTTCCTGGAGAAGGCGTCCATGTTTTCTCTGGTTTCTGCGGAGGAAGCGGTGACTAGTCTGAGCTTTGTGTCCTCCTGCAGTGGTGCTGCTGGCCTCCAGCCACCCGGTGGCGTTCGTTCAGAGCAAACTCTCGCAGGAGAACAAGAGTTTGGTTTCCATCCCGGAAGTGGAGCCCAGCAACCCCGAACCCTCCACCCCCGACCCCAAAGCCTCGGAGCCGTCCGCCGCCTCGTCTGACGGCCCGCCCGCCGAGCCCGCCCCCATCATCCAGGACTTCAAGACGGAGCCGGACCACCACCCCCTGACCGCCGCCGCCCAGCCCGTGACCTTTGACACCGACCAGGAGCAGACCATCAACTCGGACACGCTCCACGCGCTGGTGGAGCAGCTGCGGCCGGCGGCGTCGCCCGCCACGGGCCTGGAGCAGATCATCATCATCAAGACGGTGGACCCGGCGGAGGCGGCGCCGCCCCAGCAGTGACCCTGGAGACGGGCCGAACTTTTATCAGCGCCGCCGTTCCTGTCGCCGCGGGTTTAAAAACGTGAAGAAGAACCACAGCACCAATCACAGTTTACCATCAGATTCATGTGCAGGAAAAAAAAAACATTTTCATCCTATTTAAAGAATATTATCCTCATTTATTTACCCCTTTTTTTAAATGATTTTGTTTTTTCTGTTAAAGGCACAGATTTACAATTAAAACTGGCTCATATTATTTTACCATTAGTGTGTACAAGTTTTTTTCTTTTAGATTATTTAGATGTTGAGTCCCAGAATGAAATAGATTTTTTCTTCTTTTTTTTTTTTGTACCATAATAATTTCACATTTTTAGCTTTATATTTTGGTGTATAAACAGTTAGAAAGATTATGTTATAAACAGTCCAGAGCTGAAAATGATTTGTGTCGTTTGCTTAACTCTGATTAAACTTTGGAGTTTTGAAGTGAAACTGCAGTTAGATGCAGTTAAATCTTCATTAATTTGGCTCCTGTGGGACTAAAACATGGCAGCAGGTTTTCTCCTCCATGATGATGTCATCATTTGAATTATTATACGGTAAAATCTGAGCCCTAAGTGACAAAACAGCATTTTTTATTCTTATTTTTTCGGACAGAGACAGGATTTCAGGGATTTTGGTTGTGGGCATGTTTGTATCGCCTCATCTCTAAAGAGATCCAGCAAACAGGAAGTCTGAAGTTCTGCATCCTGTTGGACGGCGCTGGTCTCGTTTTCAGGTGGGAAAAAGTCTTAATTGGTGGATGCAGAAGAACGGGCTTCAGTTAAAAGCTTCAGTTAAAAGCTGCTTAAAACACTCAAATATTCCCTCATCATCTGAAAGATATTTTAGATGTAAGACGAACCTACAGTACGTATCTGTGCTTTAAGCTAAATGTCTTAACTATGACCTGCTTCAGTTAAATCCTGTAAACGTCAGCATAATTCATCCTTTTCCTTTAGAAAACGTCATCTTGGTTTATCCACCTTTACCAGAAACTAATCTTTATTTTTTTCTGGGTAGTGTAGTGAGTAGCAGGAAAGTAGTTTTTTATTTATCATATCCACATGGCTTCATAATATGGCTGGTTCTGCGTAGAGGACGTGTTTTTTGTCTAGTTTAGCTGGAAAACTGCTGCACACGAACTATATCCAATAATTCATCAGGTCATGCTTCATTTGTATTTTTCCAAAACATCTGCGTTACTTGTACAGTTGTGAGAAATGACTACACAAGTTAGGCACTGTATAAAAAATAAAAGCAATGTGAAATAAAGCTTAAATGCATCATTGTTGGTTTCTTTTGATGGAAATTGGAAAAATTACATTTATTTCACTGAACCCAATGATTAAAAAATATCAACACACCAGGCATTCCTAGTAAAGATGTGTAAAAAATATCCTTAATTTTTTTTTTATTTTGCAGAGGCATAACATAGGAAGAAAAGGTTGAATAAAATTTTTATTTTTAGCTAATTTAGAAAAAGAATCTGGTTAAAAAACAGTTGTTTCTCTCCACTGTCGCCCCATGCTTGTTCAAAATTAAAATCTGCAACAAAGTCAATATTTCATCTGCTCCTTTCATTAGTTACAAACTCTGACGTTTGTTTATAGATTTTAATTTTAATTGAAATTTACAGATAATTTGCAGATGTGGCTGTGTGGGCAGCAAAACTTAGTGTCAGCTTTTCTGAACTGGACCACAAACACACTAACTGAATAAAGTAGAACCTTCGTTTTAATTTTCAATTCAATTCAAAAATACTTTATTTATCCCAAAGGGAAATTAATTATCAACAAAGGTTAAAAACATTAAATTCACAAATACATTAAATTAACATAAATAATTAAATATATAAAATTAACATAAATACATTAAATAATATAAATACATTAAATACAGTAATTGACATACATTAAATTAACAATTACTTTAAATTGAATATATTAACTTGATATAAATACATTAAATTAAATACATAAATACTTAATATCATAAATACATCAATTAAATGATCACGTTTGTCACAAAAAGCTGAACATTTTCAGTTTTCTGTGGCGGGAAAACAGAACTACGTCACAGATGACGCTGAGCGTGACGCAGCCCTCCGGCGTTGTTGCCACGGTAACGGCGTGCCCTAGCCCGCAGAAATGGCCGCTGAAAGTGTTTCTGAGCGTTACAGAGCCGTCTGTGGACAGCAGGGGGTGAAAATAAACCCGTTAGTGTTGGAGAAGCTGGAGAAAAGCTCAACAACCAGGTGAGGTTGTGACAGAAAGTTTTAACTGATGGTTCTGTTTGTCTGTGTAAAAAACTGATCAGAACCGAACCTACAGAAACCTCAGTTTGTTTCCTTCTGTCCTTCCTTCCTGAAGTCCCTCCTTATTTCTTTCTGTGATTCCTTCCTTCCTTCCTTCCTTCCCTTCCATTCTACCTTGTATTCCTAATGTTAATCCTATCCTTACTTTCCTCCTTGTGTCCTTCCTTCCTTGTGCTCTATGCTTCCGCGTCCCTTTCCCTTACTTCCTACCTTGTTTCCTTGATTCATTTCACCCTAGTGTCCTATCCTCCTTGAGTCTGACCCTTGTTTATAGATTTTAATTTTAATTGAAATTTAACAAATACATTAAATACTTCACAACATAAATACATCAATTAAATGATGACATTTGTCACAAAAAGTTGAACATTTTCAGTTTGCTTCCCTGTCCTCGTTTCCTTCCGTCCTACCTTGCGCCCTTCTTTGCTCTCTTGTGTCCTACATTTTGTCCTTCTTTCCTACCTGTCCTGAATCCTTCCTTCCGTCCTTACTGTAGCTTACACTTGGTGATATATTTCTAGGGTAGATTTTTTTTCTGATTATTTGGTTAAATAGTTTAATCAATATTAATGATTTTGTATGATTGACAAATCTTAAAATGGTTATTTTATTTTAAACTCTGAATAAAAGTTAAATGTGTGTATGTTAGGAGCAATATCCCTTTGAGGGATTAAAAATGTTCTGTAAGCTCCAGACAGAGGGGAGAAATAAACGTTGGTAAAAAGCTTTTATGAGGAAAAATGAGGGAAAACTTATTTAAACGGCTTCATTCTTGCAGGAGCTTCACCTTGAAACTTGCAGGTAGCAGCGAGCAGAAACTTTGTGACGACGACGTCTCTGCTTTGTCTAAATGCCTCCAGGACAATCGGACCGTTACAGGTGAGCTGCAGGATTGGATCAACAGAACCTGAAGTCAGGTTTTTTTTTTTTTTTTGTTAACAGTTTATATGTGAACAGGTCTGGATTTGAGGTATAATAATATAACCGATGGAGGAGTTGGACACCTGGAGGAGCTGTTAGAGGTAAACTAAATGAACTGTTCATGTAGAGGAGCAGGTTCTGGGTCTTTTGGATCACCTGGGCTGTTATTGATGCTGCTGAGCAGGTGGAGGACTCGCCTCTGCGCTCTCTGGACCTCACATTTAACGACATCCTGGCTGATGGAGCTGAAGTCCTGGCCGCCTGCCTGCAGGTTTGTGACTCTCTCAATTCAATTCAATTTTATTTCTATAGCACCAATTCATGAAACATGTCATCTCAAGGCTCTTTCCAAAGTCAGCTTCCATCAGATCCTCCAGGTTGGTGAGAAAGTTTCCTCTCTAAGGAAACCCAGCAGGTTGCATCAAGTCTCTCCAAGCAGCATTCACTCCTCCTGAAAGAGCGTAGAGCCACAGTGGACAGTCGTCTGCATTGTTGATGGCTTTGCAGCAATCCCTCATACTGAGCATGCATGAAGCGACAGTGGAGAGGAAAACTCCCCTTTAACAGGGAGGAGAACCTCCAGCAGAACCAGAACCAGGCTCAGTGTGAACGCTCATCTGCCTCCACCCACTGGGGCTTAGAGAAGACAGAGCAGAGACACAGAAAGCACAGAAGCTCACATTGACCCAGGAGTACTTTCTATGTTAGAGAAGACAGAGCAGAGACACAGAAAGCTCAGAAGCTCACATTGACCCAGGAGTACTTTCTATGTTAGAGAAGACAGAGCAGAGACACAGAAAGCACAGAAGCTCACATTGACCCAGGAGTACTTTCTATGTTAGAGAAGACAGAGCAGAGACACAGAAAGCTCAGAAGCTCACATTGACCCAGGAGTACTTTCTATGTTAGAGAAGACAGAGCAGAGACACAGAAAGCACAGAAGCTCACATTGACCCAGGAGTACTTTCTATGTTAGAGAAGACAGAGCAGAGACACAGAAAACACAGAAGCTCACATTGACCCAGGAGTACTTTCTATGTTAGATGGTAAGAGGATGATCTGCCTCCCCTGATGATGTCACAGCTAACAGAACATCAGACCAGGTGTACCTTCAATGAAGAGAAGAAATCAAAAAAAGAAAATATGAAAAAAGTTAAAAATTATGTTTTTTGAAAAAATGAAATTAGAGAATACAGCAAAGTTACTCTAAAAAAACGTTTTTGGATTAAGAAGTTTTTCAAAGTGTAATTTCTGAATTGCATTTCTTTTTTTATTTCCATTTACAAAACGTGTTCTTTGCAACAATAATGGGTCAGTATTCACGCCATACATTAGCATCCCATCTGTGGTGATTAATGATGTAAATCTACACAGCCTGGAAACGCCTGGAGCTTCATGTCAGGGGTTTCCAGGTCTACATTAGTGTGAGAAAAAATGTGTTCAGATGTGTTCTTCGTTTCTTATAAACCTGGATTTGTCTTTATTACATCCTGATCATCCCACCTTCCATCATTCATTTATACATTAGCTTTTTCCTTTCATCCCTCAGTTGTTTTATATCCTCCCTTCCTTGTATCTCTCCTTATGCTGGTGAAGATTCTCATTCATCCAGGTCATGACCCTTCCAAAATAAATTAAAAAAACAAAACAACTGGACTTTCTTTTGAAGTTTGAAGACGATTCGCTTCCCATCCAGAAAGCTTTCTGGAGTAATGAGGAGTTCCAAGCTTTATATTATTGCTCTAAAAGGCCTTATTATGGCTTAGATAACATGCAAATTAAACCGAAACTAGTCCACCCCTTCGCAATGGGGGGTTATTAAGGTCATTAGCAGCCTAACAATGGAACATGTGAATCTGTTAAAATGTAATTTAAAGGTGAATCTGTTAAAATGTAATTTAAAAGTGAATCTGTTAAAAAGTAATTTAAAGGTGAATCTGTTAAAATGTAATTTAAAGGTGAATCTGTTAAAATGTAATTTAAAGGTGAATCTGTTAAAATGTAATTTAAAGGTTAACCTGTTAAAATGTAATTTAAAGGTGAATCTGTTAAAATGTAATTTAAAGGCGAATCTGTTAAAAAGTACTTTAAAGGTGAATCTCTTAAAAAGTAATTTAAAGGTGAATCTGTTAAAATGTAATTTAAAGGTGAATCTGTTAAAATGTAATTTAAAGGCGAATCTGTTAAAAAGTAATTTAAAGGTGAATCTGTTAAAATGTAATTTAAAGGTGAATCTGTTAAAATGTAATTTAAAGGTTAACCTGTTAAAAAGTAATTTAAAGGTGAATCTGTTAAAATGTAATTTAAAGGTGAATCTGTTAAAATGTAATTTAAAGGTTAACCTGTTAAAATGTAATTTAAAGGTGAATCTGTTAAAATGTAATTTAAAGGTGAATCTGTTAAAAAGTAATTTAAAGGTGAATCTGTTAAAATGTAATTTAAACGTGAATCTGTTAAAATATAATGTAAAGGTTAATTTGTTAAAATGTAATTTAAAGGTGAATCTGTTAAAAAGTAATGTAAAGGTGAATCAGTTAAAATGTAATTTAAACGTGAATCTGTTAAAATATAATGTAAAGGTTAATTTGTTAAAATGTAATTTAAAGGTGAATCTGTTAAAATGTAATTTAAAGGTGAATCTGTTAAAATGTAATGTAAAGGTTAATTTGTTAAAATGTAATTTAAAGGTTAACCTGTTAAAATGTAATGTAAAGATGAATCTGTTAAAATGTAATTTAAACGTGAATCTGTTAAAATATAATGTAAAGGTGAATCTGTTAAAATGTAATTTAAACGTGAATCTGTTAAAATATAATGTAAAGGTGAATCTGTTAAAATGTAATTTAAAGGTGAATCTGTTAAAAGATAATGTAAAGGTTAATTTGTTAAAATATAATGTAAATGTGAATCTGGCGTCTACATGCAGGGCAACAACACCCTGCTCTCCCTCAGGCTGTCGGGCAACAAGCTGGGAAACGCAGGAGCCATGCGCCTGGCCCAGATGCTGCAGGTGAACCGGACCCTGCAGGAGCTGCAGCTGGCCGACTGTGACCTGGTAACCTCAGACGCCGCCCGGTACCGGTACCGGTCCGTCCGGTACCGCCGGCCGGGCTTCCTCTGACCCTCCCTCCGTCCCTGCAGGAGACTCCCGCTGTGATCGCCCTCGCCATCGCTCTGAAACACAACCCGGTGCTTCGCTCCGTGGACCTGAGCCGCCCGCTGCTCTTCAGCCTCCAGGTAGAAACTCCCCGGGCAGAACACAGCAGGTTCTGGTTCTGACCCGGTTCTGATCCAGCCCCTCTCTCTCAGGAGGAGTGGGCCGTGCACTTCTCTGAGATGTTTGGGGTGAACGGCCGCCTGGCGGAGCTCCATCTGGGGAAGATGGGCCTAACGGACACCGGCGTGGAGAGGCTGGCCGAGGGCCTAAAGCAGAACCGCAGCCTGCGGTACCTGGACCTGCGCTGGTAGGTACCGGACCAGCCCGACCCGGTCCTGGATCAGCAGTTCTCCACTTCCTGAGGGTTCTGGAACGATTGTTCTGGTTTGCTGCCACAGCAGGACCTCCATGAAGGGAGCTGCTGATCAGGGTCCGCTTTAAGAGCAACCGTCTGGTTTCCTGGTGTGAAATTAGAGCTGGAGGACGATTCTGGACCCGTCTCTTGTCCACGCAGCAACCATGTGACCCACGACGGCGCTCAGCATCTCGCCGGCGTCCTGAGACACAACACGTCCCTCCAGGTCCTGGACCTGTCCGCCAATCGGATCGAGGACGTTGGAGCCGAGCACCTGAGCGGCGCCCTCTCCTGGCCCGGCTGCGTCCTGACAGAGTGAGTCCAGACGCGTCCAAACCCGAGCTTTTTTAAAAATAACGAGACTTTTCTTCTCTAATTATGAGGAAACGAGTTTTGGAAAAGTCTTCTGGGTCAAATGGACTTAAGTTCTCTCAACAAGGCAATGAACCCGTTTCTGTTCCTCTGAGGAGCCGTGTTGAGTCGATTAAAGCTCGTTTATGTGAACCAGTGAATAAACTGGGAGTACAGGAGGACCCTCCAGCCGCAGTCTTTCCAGATTTCACATGATGACGGGAACTAAACTATGATTGGTAGAAAAGCTCCGAGGTTTAAGCTTCAATTACAAGGCTGATTGGCCTTGTTGAGGCGCCAATCAGCCCGTCTCTGGATACTTTCTCACATGGAGGAGCTGGCTGCTGTTTTGGCCTCTACAGAAGTATTCCCACCCCTCTAAATATTGTTTTTCTCACCCTGACAGCTACCAGAGGGTCTCAAAGTGATGAATCTGTGTTTTCCAGGTTGTCCGTCTGCAGAAACAACATCAGGACGAAGGGTCTGCTGTCTGTGGCTCAGGCTCTGGTCAACAACCCGACTCTGACGCACGTCTACATCTGGGGAAACCACCCGGAGGAGCCGGCCTGCCTGGTAACGCCTCGCTTATACAGAAACAACCTTCCTTTTTTATTTATTTACGTCAATCTCAGGAAACCCACAGAGAGAAAGACAGAGACCCTCGAATTTAACTGAGATGGACAGAGTGTCGTTAAATCAAATAAATCAGCTTAAACCCAAAAAACAAGGATGGAGAAGACACTTTAATTCAGTACAATTAGTATTAAATTAAAACCTGAAATCAAAGCAAAGGATTGAAAGACTTTAACTTAAGACGCATCACATTATAACGGTGTGGTGCTGGTTTACAGAAGGCGGTTCTTCAAATGTTCAACACTTTTCTAATGTATAAACACAAAGTTATCTAACGATGAGATGCAGTATAATAGTTTAACGTTTTAATAAAACAGGTGAATTAGATACTATAAAACAGCCTCATTGGTAAACAGCTAAATGTGTCCGACAGAAAGAGCAGGAAGGCCAGTTTTTATTATAAAACGCACTGAGGCGTTACATAGACGTTTATTCAGTGAAAAATCTTAAAGCAGAGAAAAAGCAGGCTGTAAATGACATTTAAGGGAAGCTGCAGCTATTATGTTTAGTGAAAAAGGAAAAGCTGGACTTGATTATCTGAGGAGAAACCAAATCTTTTGTCTTAAGACAGAAAATAATCAGTGTGGGTTTAAAAAGCCAGTTTTCCCATTAACCAGATATTTGTGGCGTTTCCCTCTCAAAGTGCTGTGAAGTGAAATGATTTCTACATAATTACAGATTTTACTAAGTTATTAGAGTCTGCTGAAGAATAACAAACCTGCGTCATCAGCATAAAGTTACACTTTAAAGTGGCTAATGATGGTTATTAACAGAGAACTGAACCGGTCTGAACACACAACCCTGAGGAACGCCCGACTTTTACATCTACCTCCATCATCAGCGGCCAGAACCAATAAAAACTGAACCGTTTAGTGGCGTCAGAAGCTTTTTCTGATCAATGGAAGGAGAAGCTGTGGTCTAACGCTGAGCGTGTTGAGTTAAGGTGGAAGCAGGAATAATTCAGGCTTGGTTGGATGGAGTTAAAAACTAAATTACTGTATAGAAATGTTTTCAGTTCATTTATTTATTCTGTCCATGCTAACGTCTCTCAGGCCTTCAGGGAGCTGATCTCCAGCGGCCGTCTGTCGCCCCAGCACACCGACGTCCGGCCGTACCAGGTGGACGGTCACGTCTTCCTCGCCGAGGTCTGGCAGAGTCTGAGGAAACACGTTTACAGCGCAGACGGCGACGGCCAGGACTCTGACGACGCCGCCGCTCCAGACGAGCCGGATCCGCGTCCAGATTGTTCATCATGACCAAACGCAGTGAAATTATTTACTCCAAAGGTGCAAATGTTGCATCCAGACATGAAGAAATTAATAAAATCACATTTGAACAGATTAGTTCAGCGTCTTTTCCTCCTGGTTTGGCTGAATTAACTTTTCTTTTTGCAGATATTGGAACAACAGCGCTAACGTCACTTTGTGCATCAGAGGCTGAAATGTTTAAAAAAAAACAATAAATTGTGTAACTGGCAATAATAATTAAACATAAATGAATGATTTCGACCTTCCAGGCATGAGAGGAATCTCTTTATATTTCACATATTTTAGTTTCTCATCGGTTTAAATCGTCGCTGACCTCCGGGTCCCACTCCAGCCGGATCTTCCGGTTCTTCACGCCGTGCTGCAGCTGCTTCCCTTCCTGCTCGCCCGCCGTCCAGCGCCGCATCGCCAGCCGGGTCAGCGCCGGCATCCGGGGCAGCGCACCGAGCAGCGCCGGCAGCCAGGCCGAGCAGGGAGCGGAGGTCAAAGGTCGGAGGCTGACGTCCGCCTCCTCCAGAGAGCCCAGGCCTCCGGCTGCAAACAGCGCCGACCAGCCGGCGTCGCCCACCGGGCCGTTATAGGACAGATCCAGAACCCGCAGGGCGGAGAACCGGCCCAGTCTGCACGCATCAGCTGTAGGCGGGAAAACGGACATTTATAATATTCACTAATCCTGCTGTTAATGAGCACAAAACTGAAGATAAAGACATCAAAGAGTGAGTGATGTTGGGGTAACAATAGAAAATAAGTTAAGTTGGAAACCACATATTGCACTGCAAAAACGGAACTTAAAATAAGTAAAATGTTCTTAAAACTAGTGCATTTGTCCCTGATTTGAGCAGGTAAATAAGATGATTTCACTATTGATTTATCATAAATATATATCAGATCAAAGTTGTCTAAAAAAAAACACTGGCGGTGTTGCATAAATTTAAACACCTTTTAAATAAAAAAAACATTATATCTCTTTGTTAGTTTTGCCTTACCTGATGTGCTGTACTGAAGTGTGGGGAAACGCCTATAAAACTAACTTAAACCCAATGTTCATAATTCAAAAGAGAGCTATTTGAATTGTAAATAAAGCAGATTACACAAACCAACATTAAAATTTAAAGATTTTGGTTGACTAAAACTGCTAAATTCACGCCTCGGCTATAGGCGGGAAAACGGACATTTATAATATTCACTATTTCTGATATTAATGAGCACAAAACTGAAAATAAAGACAACTAAGAGTGAGTGATGTTGGGGTAACAATAGAAAATAAGTTAAGTTGGAAACTACATATTGACTTTATCAGATCAAAGTTGTCTAAAACACTGGCGGTGTTATATAAATGTATAGATATTTTAAATAAAAAAAACATTACATCTCGTACTGTTCATTAGTTTTTCCTTACCTGATGTTCTGTACTGAGTGGGGAAATACCTATAAAACGAATTTAAACCCTTTGTTCATAGTTCAAAAGAGAGCTATTTGAATTATAAATAAAGCAGATTATACAAACCAACTTTTTGTTAATCTAAAAGCATTACAATTTAAAGATTTGGTTGACTAAAACTGCTAAATTCATGTACAAAGTAAAGAATAATTTGTAGCCAGCACACATTCAGGGTCTGTTTATGATCTTAGAGGGTATAAAATGTTTAGAAAACCAAAAGCAGGAACAAATGTAAAACAACTTTATGTTTCTTTTGCTGGAGCTGAAAGACTGTACAGCATTAATAAGGTTTAAAGACATATTTAAGAATAATGTGATTAAACATTATGAATCATCTGAATGTATTTAATAGCAGTAAGATAGCGGGTGTATTACCTTTCTTTCAAAATGTTGTTATTGTAGAATATTTTTTTCACTAAAGTTATATTTTGGTATGTATAATAAAAGGTAGCCATCGTTTTTCCTTTATCTTTTTTCTTTTCTAGTCCAAGTAAAGGTTTTGGAGGGTGGCCTTTATAAGCTTATTGCTTCTGCAAACACACCTTTTTACTTATTTAGTTATGTTAAAAGGACTTATATTGTCATTTATCATGACTGTATACCTGTTAAAAATACCTGTTTATTAGTTTTTCCTTACCTGATGAGCTGTACTGAAGTGTGGGGAAACACCTATAAAACTAATTTAAACCCTTTGTCCATAGTTCAAAAGGAGAGCTATTTGAATTATAAATAAAGCAGATTATACAAACCAACTTTTTGTTAATCTAAAAACATTAAAATTTAAAGATTTGGTTGACTTTAAAACTGCTAAATTCATGTACAAAGTAAAGAATAATTTGTTGCCAGCACACATTCACTGCAAAAATTGAACTAGAAATAAGTTAAATGTTCTTAAAATTAGTGTGTTTGTCCTTGATTTGAGCAGGTAAATAAGACGATTTGGCAATGGAATGAGAATTTTACACTTAAAATAGGAACATTTAATCTCCATCATCTTATTTCAAGTGCAGGGTGTCTAATTATCTTATTTTAGGGGTCAAAATACTCATTCCATTGGCAGATAATATTATTTACCTGCTCAAATCAAGGACAAATACACTAACTTTAAGATCATTTTACTTATTTTTACATCGGTTTTTGCAGAGTTCAGGGTCAGTTTATGATCTTAGAGGGAATAAAATGTTCAGAAAACCAAAAGCAGGAACAAATGTAAAACAACTTTATGTTTCTTTTGTTGGAGCTGAAAGACGGTACAACATTAATAAGGTTTAAAGACATATTTAAGAATAATGTGATTAAACATTATGAATCATCTGAATGTAATTAATAGCAGTAAGATATTGGTTGTATTTCCTTTCTTTCAAAATGTTATTATTGTAGAATTTCTTTCCCCTAAAATCATATTTTGGTATGTATTATAAAAAGGTAGCCATCTTTTTCCCTTTATCTTTTTTCTTTTCAAGTCCAAGTAAAGGTTTTAGAGGGTGGCCTTTATAAGCTTATTGCTTCTGCCAACACACCTTTTTACTTATTTAGTTATGTTAAAAGGACTTATATTGTCGTTTATCATGACTGTATCCCTGTGTGTCTGAAATAAAACATCAGACCTGAATGTTTGGTCATGGGTGCGTCAGAAATAAAAAAATTAGGGCGATGCTGTAACTGCGTCGGGTACCTAGGTGCTGCAGGTCGGCGGCGGTGAGGCTGCAGCCGCTGAGCCGCAGCTCCAGGACGACGGACGGCTGCAGGGCGTCCAGCAGCAGCGACAGGCGACCGCCCACCACTTTACACCAGGAGACGTCCACGCTGCGCAGGTACGGCGCCGCCAGGGCTGAGGGACGACCAGGTGAACATTTAGGAACCACCCAGCTTCCAGCTACGCTCAGAGGAGGAGGAAAAAACACGACGGGACAAAAAATGCCAATAATACGCCTAAAAACCTGTTAAATAAAGGTGTTATCTTTTTATTTAGACTCTACATATTTCTGATTTCTTTAGTCTGTGCTTTTAATTCATCATCTATGACTTTCTGCTTTGATGCCTCTTCAAAATGGGAAAGACAAGAGATTCTGATATTAAAGAAAGATCTGTTCTCACATTTACATCCAGAGCAGTAATGAATAAATCTGAATAACGTTAAACATTAAAACTGATAAACAGGATAGGAGGAAGACCCGGCTTTAGCTGATAGTGGTTAGTAGGAGCCGTTACATCAACACTGCAGACAGTAAACTTAAATTACAAAATAAAATAGTTATTATCTCATTTGTTCTCTCATAAAGTCTGACTTGATTTTTCTGCAGAAATAAATGAAAACACGCCACTGTGGAGCACGGTGGAGGCTGCATGATGCTGCGGGCCTCTTTTAGCTTCTAGGCCAGGCACGCTTACTCAGCACTTTTCAGTAACAGGACGATTCAAAGAGCTAAACTCTCCAAGAACGTCGGCAGAGAACACACTGCAAAAACAGAACTAAAAATAAGTAAAATTTTCTTGAAATGAGTGTATTTGTCCTTGATTTGAGCAGGTAAATGATATTATCTGCAAATAGAATGAGTATTTACCCCTAAAATAAGATCAATCTTATTCCATTGGCAGGTTATTTTATTTACCTGCTCAAATAAAGGACAAATACGCTAATTTCAAGAGGATTTTAACTGATTTTAGATCTGTTTTTGCAGCACATGACATCGTGATCTCTGTAGTACCAGGATGGTAAAAACCTGGAGTGAGTCTTAGCTGCGTCTGATCCGGGATATTTGGCCAAATCAGACAGAAAACCTTTATCATCTCAGTCCACAGACGTAAATCCTGGAGGAAACCTGTGAGCTGAGAAGGTGAGAACAGGAGACCAACATGGCCGCCTCTGTCAGGTGAACTAACAGCAGGTTTCTTTATGCGGGTTTTATTTCCAGCTGCATCAGTTAAAAGTAGCCGGCAGAAGTGTGCAGGTTTAGCTGCTCTGAGGTTTTTCTTCTTTATTTATACAAATAAAAAGGCACTGTGCCTTACAAAAGTATTCACTCCCCCCACCCCTGGCTTTTTAACCATCGTGTTTAATTCTGTAATTTAAATGTTTTTCACCTTATTCTATGAGACAGATATGCTAAATAAAAGTCTAAGTGATGTGAAATGAGAACTATGGAGCCCCTAAATAGTTCAGGTGCACCAAATTACCTTCAAAAGGTCCCATAATAATTTAAATAAAGTCCACCTGGACGCAGTCTAAGAGTCACATGACCTGTGGGGACGGACACACCTTTCCTGGAAGAGGTGCAGCATACTTTTTCAAACAAAGCGAAGAGCTGTTTTAAGTCTAAAGATCTGTTTTTTACCCAGGGCTCTGAAGGACTCCTCGTTCAGCCGGCAGCTGCTGAGCGGCAGCCTCCTGACGCGGGCCGGCGGCAGCGAGGCCACCAGCAGGTGCACCGCGCCTCCCGCGTCCTTATTGGACGAAACGTCGAGCTCGGTCAGCGCCGTCAGAGAGGGCAGCACCTGGACTGGAGAGGACAGGAGAGGACAGGAGACGTGACGCCTGCAGGTGTCTGCCGGGCGCTCGGTGCCGCCGTCACTCACCTAAAGCCTCCAGGTCCGCCTGGGACAGGCAGCACAGGTGAAGGTCGAGGCTCTCCAGGTGCGTGAGGTGAGGCAGGTGACAGGTGAGCCGGCTCAGGCCTCCAGCCAGACCCCTGTTACAGGACAGGTCCAGCTCCCGGACGGAGGGGAGGCAGCGGAGGGAAGTACCTGCAGGGACATCATTCATGAACAGGTTAAAGGAGAAAACTCCTTCATGGCAGCACAGGTGTGGATCCGTGCTCCTCCCACCCAGAGCGTGGAGGCAGGCGCCGTCCAGCCCGCAGCCCTGCAGCCGCAGGGCGCTCAGGGCGGCGGCGTGGCTCAGGGCGGCCGCCAGCTCTCTGAAGCCGCCGGCTCCCGCTTCCTGTGCGAGGCGAGGGTTGCAGGAGACGTCCAGCAGGCGGAGTCCCGGCAGAAGAGCCGCCGATCCTCCTGAAGGAGAAACGTCACACACGGCGGCGTTAACCCCACAAACAGAGAGCGGCGACAAGAATCAGTGGAACCACAACGCCACAGAATTACCCAGAGCTGCAGCGTCCGCCGCAGTCAGCTGGCACGCCACCAGGTGGAGCTCCCGCAGTGACGGGGGAAGTTTACCCAGCAGGCTTTGCAAAGCGCCGCCACCCACGCCGCTGTTCCAGGATAAGTCGAGGACCTCCAGAAGTGGAGCGGAACCGACGGCTTCAGCTGCACCAGAAAATAACTTTATTTATGTCAAAGAGTAAAAGGAGGCTGAACACAAAAGCATGCCGCACTTTTCAGATCATTTTCCTTCTACTGCACATTTACAGCGTGAGTTCACTGATCAGAAGAAATCCCAGTAAAATACGCCAATGCCTAGTTTTAACATGCCATAAAATAAAGTTTTAGAGGTTTATGAATAATTTTTCAAGTAAAAGATAATTTCACCAGCTTTATTTATAAGCTTTTAGTAAATAATTTAGCACATATTTAGTAAGCAACTGAAAGCAGGGATTTTGGCCTATATCAGTATCAGATATTAATGTTGCTGTTATGGCCGATAAACGATATTGTACATATGAAAAATACCACCACACCTCTGCTTCAGAAAGATAGAAATAAACATCAGCTGTTAAATCAGCTCTGCTTTACCAATATGTCTCACATCGACACGCATCCCTAAGTAAACCTTTATCTGTATCTATACTCTGCTGAGTTCTCCTACTGCTCTCCATTCTGCATTGTTTGTTGTTATTTCAGCTTTTAACTTTTTGTTCTCTCTCTTTTCTCTTCATAGAAGGTACACCTGGTCTGGCGTTCTGTTAGCTGTGACATCATCAGGGGAGGCAGATCATCCTCTATTACCATCTAACATAGAAAGTACTCCTGGGTCAATGTGAGCTTCTGAGCTTTCTGTGTCTCTGCTCTGTCTTCTCTAACATAGAAAGTACTCCTGGGTCAATGTGAGCTTCTGTGCTTTCTGTGTCTCTGCTCTGTCTTCTCTAAGCCCCAGTGGGTCGAGGCAGATGAGCGTTCACACTGAGCCTGGTTCTGGTTCTGCTGGAGGTTCTCCTCCCTGTTAAAGGGGAGTTTTCCTCTCCACTGTCGCTTCATGCATGCTCAGTATGAGGGATTGCTGCAAAGCCATCAACAATGCAGACGACTGTCCACTGTGGCTCTACGCTCTTTCAGGAGGAGTGAATGCTGCTTGGAGAGACTTGATGCAACCTGCTGGGTTTCCTTAGAGAGGAAACTTTCTCACCAACCTGGAGGATCTGATGGAGTCTGACTTTGGAAAGAGCCTTGAGATGACAGGCTTATTTTTTAAATTCTGCATTATATACTTTTTTTTTTTTTTTTTTGCTTTTTTGCCTACAGCATATTGGAAAAATATTGAACTTTACACTCAAACTTTATTGAGTGCATTGTGTCTCTTTTTAACAAAGTGTCACTAGTTGGCCAAAGTCATGGCAGTTTTAGTTACAGAGGCTGGACATTCAGGGTTTGGTTGAGATCTGGACAAACGTTTGGGAATTAAACACTAAACTGGTAACAGCGTGCCTCGGGACAGACATGGTTGTTCTGCTGAAGTCTCACCCAGAGCAGCGACGTCGTCTGCGTTCAGCCGACAGCTGCAGAGCTTCAGCGTCCTGATCCCACTCACATGTTGGAGGTGAGAGGTCAGCGTCATCAGACTTCCACCAATCAGCTCATTCCATGAGACGTCCATCTCCTCCAGCTGAGGGAGGAACCGGAGCAACGATCCTAAAGACGAGGATCGTCCGTCAGTGTGGCATTCATTTAAAACAACAATGAGCTGAAATTCTCCTTTACTTAATGTCTTCGTAGATTTTAAACTTCCCTGCATAGATAACAGAGACGTTAGCATAACATGCTATTACTGCAGCAATGTGAAATAAGCAAATTCACTTTGAACGGTCCCTCTTCTACATAGTTTTAGCTTAAATAGCGCCTAGCTTATGTAACTAACTGCTAGCTTAGATACTACTAAGTTTAACTGCTAGTTTGAGTAGCTGTTAGTGTTATTGTGATTAGATGTAAATGATAGCTTGAGTAGCTTCTATCTTTAGTAACAATTAGGTTAAGAAGCTTCAACTTTTAGCAACTGTTAGCATACACACATGCTAACTTTAGTGTTCATTAGCTTGCGTAAATGATAGCTTAACTAGCTGTGAGCTTTTGCTGTATAATTTGCGGTCAGAATTTAGATTTTCTTAGGTCCTAGACGGAAATACAAGAAGACTTTTTGAAATCTATATTCAATATGGCTGACACACATAAAACATTGTGACATTGTAGGTATAAACTTAATTTAAGTTGCTCTGATTGATGGTATCTCATTAAACAAGTTGTGCACATAAAACTGTACAATCTTTATTTGTAAACATGTTTATAGTTTCAAGATGGAGTGTGTCTACTATTAGTTAGCACTATATCAATTAGCAAATCCAGGTGTTTAACTAATTTACAACCTGAATACACTAAATCCTGTCATGTAATTCTCAAATCCAAGTTTCTTCTTGTGTGGTAAATCAAATTGAGCATTTAATCTACACTTAGCTACATACAAGGGAATATAAGAATTCCTCCAATTATTCTCTAAACTGAAAACCACTGTGACACTTTTCTACTTCAGATAAGATACTGACAGCTCAAAATAATCTGTATAACCACACCTAAAAAAAAAAAAAAACAGTATTCCTTTATATCAAGATTAGGCACAAACTAAAATTGACATAATGAGATGATGTCACACAGAATCAGCTTTAAGGAAAAGATTGTAGTAATATAATCACTCACTCGTTTCCCTTTGTGAAGGATTCATAAAAAGATATTTTTCTACCTTTAAGGGAATATAATAACGGCAGCAGTAAATCAGCTAATACCGAGCTCCAGCAGGTCTGTAGCCGTCAGGTCGCAGTGAGCAACGCTGAGACTCCTGCTGTCCGCCTTCTTGCCCAGCTTCTGCAGGAAAACACGCAGCCTCCCCCAGCCGGCATCGCTCTCGCTCTCCACCGAGGCTGAAACACCTGAAAAGCATCAAACACCTGACATTTCCTTCACCTTCCTGAACTCTCTAGATGAGGCTGTTTCTTGAAAAATAATTGTAATGTTTACATTGTTTTATGCGTTATAATCTCTCTGTAGATAAATTACTTGTTTTCCCCCAATGTTTTGTCTCTCCTAACATCTTAAAGCTAATATTTTCAAATTACAGTCACCATGCCATCACTGTGAGTTTATTTTAAAAGGCATCTCAGCATTATTTGTCCAAGCAGAATGAGGCCTCCGCATTAAATCTTCTCCAGACCAAAACAAACAGAAATGCTGACCTGGGCTGCGTCCTTTGTTCTCGGACTCTGCGTCCTCAGGGATCCCTGTCCGGTCCGAGGTTCGTGACAGGAAGCGTCCCAGGGGCTTCCTGTCTGAGGCCGAGCGTTTCCTGCGGATCTGACTCATGATGACGTCCAGCGGGGAACGTCTCTGGCTGCCTCCGTCCCGTCCTCTCTGCCCGTCTGAGCAAACGTTTCGTTATTGATATTAAATCAAGAGAAGCACACGTGGGGAAATACCACTGCTGGTTTTGTTAAACCTCCATGAAAAGTTAAACTTGGTTAAAAATGCAGCTCCATCCATGATAACGGTGAGGCACCAGTCAGATAATTACATGGACTTCACCCTTCGCTGTGATGTGCTGAGATCTGTCAGGCCTCGCTGCATCAGGCCCGAGCTGAACAATAAACATTTAAAGGATTCAGAAAAGGAGTAAAAGCCCCCCTATCCCTACAGTCAGGCACGGCAGTGGAACCATTATGCTGTGGGCTGTTTTTATTGGCTAAAACAGGAGAAGTTTGATGGGACAATAAATGGAGACGTGCGCCTAAAACCTTTGGGGGAGAACTTTTGTCCTTCGTGAACAGTTCTTATAGGGTCCCAAAGACCCAGAAGATACCAGAGGAGAACCATGATGGGGTCCAGCTGGTCTCTCTTATTGTGTCTCTGCTCTGTCTTCCCTAACATAGAAAGTACTCCTGGGTCAATGTGAGCTTCTGTGCTTTCTGTGTCTCTGCTCTGTCTTCTCTAACATAGAAAGTACTCCTGTGTCAATGTGAGCTTCTGTGCTTTCTGTGTCTCTGCTCTGTCTTCTCTAACATAGAAAGTACTCCTGGGTCAATGTGAGCTTCTGAGC
The DNA here is from genome assembly GCF_011125445.2 of Fundulus heteroclitus. Lineage (NCBI taxonomy): Eukaryota > Metazoa > Chordata > Actinopteri > Cyprinodontiformes > Fundulidae > Fundulus > Fundulus heteroclitus. Next base: position 40,307,073 of record NC_046381.1, read on the forward strand.
TTTCTGTGTCTCTGCTCTGTCTTCTCTAACATAGAAAGTACTCCTGGGTCAATGTGAGCTTCTGTGCTTTCTGTGTCTCTGCTCTGTCTTCTCTAACATAGAAAGTACTCCTGGGTCAATGTGAGCTTCTGTGCTTTCTGTGTCTCTGCTCTGTCTTCTCTAACATAGAAAGTACTCCTGGGTCAATGTGAGCTTCTGTGCTTTCTGTGTCTCTGCTCTGTCTTCTCTACCATAGAAAGTACTCCTGGGTCAATGTGAGCTTCTGTGCTTTCTGTGTCTCTGCTCTGTCTTCTCTAACATAGAAAGTACTCCTGGGTCAATGTGAGCTTCTGTGCTTTCTGTGTCTCTGCTCTGTCTTCTCTAACATAGAAAGTACTCCTGGGTCAATGTGAGCTTCTGAGCTTTCTGTGTCTCTGCTCTGTCTTCTCTAACATAGAAAGTACTCCTGGGTCAATGTGAGCTTCTGTGCTTTCTGTGTCTCTGCTCTGTCTTCTCTAACATAGAAAGTACTCCTGGGTCAATGTGAGCTTCTGAGCTTTCTGTGTCTCTGCTCTGTTTTCTCTAAGCCCCAG